>NW_027463847.1:0-62218 GCF_050947455.1 Rhinoderma darwinii
GATGATATCAGAGAAGGGTCCTGTGTAACATGTAACTTGTGCTGTGCAGGTGATATCAGAGGAGGGTCCTGTGTAACATGTAACTTGTCCTGTGCAGGTGATATCAGAGAAGGGTCCTGTGTAACATGTAACTTGTCCTGTGCAGGTGATATCAGAGAAGGGTCCTGTGTAACATGTAACTTGTGCTGTGCAGGTGATATCAGAGGAGGGTCCTGTGTAACATGTAACTTGTGCTGTGCAGGTGATATCAGAGGAGGGTCCTGTGTAACATGTAACTTGTGCTGTGCAGGTGATATCAGAGGAGGGTCCTGTGTAACATGTAACTTGTCCTGTGCAGGTGATATCAGAGGAGGGTCCTGTGTAACATGTAACTTGTGCTGTGCAGGTGATATCAGAGAAGGGTCCTGTGTAACATGTAACTTGTGCTGTGCAGGTGATATCAGAGGAGGGTCCTGTGTAACATGTAACTTGTGCTGTGCAGGTGATATCAGAGAAGGGTCCTGTGTAACATGTAACTTGTGCTGTGCAGGTGATATCAGAGGAGGGTCCTGTGTAACATGTAACTTGTCCTGTGCAGGTGATATCAGAGAAGGGTCCTGTGTAACATGTAACTTGTGCTGTGCAGGTGATATCAGAGAAGGGTCCTGTGTAACATGTAACTTGTGCTGTGCAGGTGATATCAGAGAAGGGTCCTGTGTAACATGTAACTTGTCCTGTGCAGGTGATATCAGGGAAGGGTCCTGTGTAACATGTAACTTGTGCTGTGCAGGTGATATCAGAGGAGGGTCCTGTGTAACATGTAACTTGTGCTGTGCAGGTGATATCAGAGGAGGGTCCTGTGTAACATGTAACTTGTGCTGTGCAGGTGATATCAGAGGAGGGTCCTGTGTAACATGTAACTTGTCCTGTGCAGGTGATATCAGAGAAGGGTCCTGTGTAACATGTAACTTGTGCTGTGCAGGTGATATCAGAGAAGGGTCCTGTGTAACATGTAACTTGTGCTGTGCAGGTGATATCAGAGAAGGGTCCTGTGTGACATGTAACTTGTCCTGTGCAGGTGAGATCAGAGGAGGGTCCTGTGTAACATGTAACTTGTCCTGTGCAGGTGATATCAGAGAAGGGTCCTGTGTAACATGTAACTTGTGCTGTGCAGGTGATATCAGAGAAGGGTCCTGTGTGACATGTAACTTGTGCTGTGCAGGTGATATCAGAGAAGGGTTCTGTGTAACATGTAACTTGTGCTGTGCAGGTGATATCAGAGGAGGGTCCTGTGTAACATGTAACTTGTCCTGTGCAGGTGATATCAGAGGAGGGTCCTGTGTAACATGTAACTTGTCCTGTGCAGGTGATATCAGAGAAGGGTCCTGTGTAACATGTAACTTGTGCTGTGCAGGTGATATCAGAGAAGGGTCCTGTGTAACATGTAACTTGTCCTGTGCAGGTGATATCAGAGGAGGGTCCTGTGTAACATGTAACTTGTGCTGTGCAGGTGATATCAGAGAAGGGTCCTGTGTAACATGTAACTTGTGCTGTGCCGGTGATATCAGAGGAGGGTCCTGTGTAACATGTAACTTGTCCTGTGCAGGTGATATCAGAGGAGGGTCCTGTGTAACATGTAACTTGTGCTGTGCAGGTGATATCAGAGAAGGGTCCTGTGTAACATGTAACTTGTGCTGTGCCGGTGATATCAGAGGAGGGTCCTGTGTAACATGTAACTTGTGCTGTGCAGGTGATATCAGAGAAGGGTCCTGTGTGACATGTAACTTGTCCTGTGCAGGTGATATCAGAGGAGGGTCCTGTGTAACATGTAACTTGTGCTGTGCAGGTGATATCAGAGAAGGGTCCTGTGTAACATGTAACTTGTCCTGTGCAGGTGATATCAGAGGAGGGTCCTGTGTAACATGTAACTTGTGCTGTGCAGGTGATATCAGAGAAGGGTCCTGTGTAACATGTAACTTGTGCTGTGCAGGTGATATCAGAGAAGGGTCCTGTGTAACATGTAACTTGTGCTGTGCAGGTGATATCAGAGAAGGGTCCTGTGTAACATGTAACTTGTGCTGTGCAGGTGATATCAGAGAAGGGTCCTGTGTAACATGTAACTTGTGCTGTGCAGGTGATATCAGAGGAGGGTCCTGTGTAACATGTAACTTGTGCTGTGCAGGTGATATCAGAGAAGGGTCCTGTGTAACATGTAACTTGTCCTGTGCAGGTGATATCAGAGAAGGGTCCTGTGTAACATGTAACTTGTGCTGTGCAGGTGATATCAGAGGAGGGTCCTGTGTGACATGTAACTTGTCCTGTGCAGGTGATATCAGAGGAGGGTCCTGTGTAACATGTAACTTGTGCTGTGCAGGTGATATCAGAGGAGGGTCCTGTGTAACATGTAACTTGTGCTGTGCAGGTGATATCAGAGGAGGGTCCAGTGTGACATGTAACTTGTGCTGTGCAGGTGATATCAGAGAAGGGTCCTGTGTAACATGTAACTTGTCCTGTGCAGGTGATATCAGAGGAGGGTCCTGTGTAACATGTAACTTGTGCTGTGCAGGTGATATCAGAGAAGGGTCCTGTGTAACATGTAACTTGTCCTGTGCAGGTGATATCAGAGAAGGGTCCTGTGTAACATGTAACTTGTGCTGTGCAGGTGATATCAGAGAAGGGTCCTGTGTGACATGTAACTTGTCCTGTGCAGGTGATATCAGAGGAGGGTCCTGTGTAACATGTAACGTGTGCTGTGCCGGTGATATCAGAGAAGGGTCCTGTGTAACATGTAACTTGTGCTGTGCAGGTGATATCAGAGAAGGGTCCTGTGTAACATGTAACTTGTGCTGTGCAGGTGATATCAGAGGAGGGTCCAGTGTGACATGTAACTTGTGCTGTGCAGGTGATATCAGAGAAGGGTCCTGTGTAACATGTAACTTGTGCTGTGCAGGTGATATCAGAGAAGGGTCCTGTGTAACATGTAACTTGTGCTGTGCAGGTGATATCAGAGGAGGGTCCTGTGTAACATGTAACTTGTGCTGTGCAGGTGATATCAGAGGAGGGTCCTGTGTAACATGTAACTTGTGCTGTGCAGGTGATATCAGAGGAGGGTCCTGTGTAACATGTAACTTGTGCTGTGCAGGTGATATCAGAGGAGGGTCCTGTGTAACATGTAACTTGTGCTGTGCAGGTGATATCAGAGAAGGGTCCTGTGTAACATGTAACTTGTGCTGTGCAGGTGATATCAGAGAAGGGTCCTGTGTAACATGTAACTTGTCCTGTGCAGGTGATATCAGAGGAGGGTCCTGTGTAACATGTAACTTGTGCTGTGCAGGTGATATCAGAGAAGGGTCCTGTGTAACATGTAACTTGTCCTGTGCAGGTGATATCAGAGGAGGGTCCCGTGTAACATGTAACTTGTGCTGTGCAGGTGATATCAGAGAAGGGTCCTGTGTAACATGTAACTTGTGCTGTGCAGGTGATATCAGAGGAGGGTCCTGTGTAACATGTAACTTGTCCTGTGCAGGTGATATCAGAGAAGGGTCCTGTGTAACATGTAACTTGTGCTGTGCAGGTGATATCAGAGAAGGGTCCTGTGTAACATGTAACTTGTGCTGTGCAGGTGATATCAGAGGAGGGTCCAGTGTGACATGTAACTTGTGCTGTGCAGGTGATATCAGAGAAGGGTCCTGTGTAACATGTAACTTGTGCTGTGCAGGTGATATCAGAGAAGGGTCCTGTGTAACATGTAACTTGTGCTGTGCAGGTGATATCAGAGGAGGGTCCTGTGTAACATGTAACTTGTGCTGTGCAGGTGATATCAGAGGAGGGTCCTGTGTAACATGTAACTTGTGCTGTGCAGGTGATATCAGAGGAGGGTCCTGTGTAACATGTAACTTGTGCTGTGCAGGTGATATCAGAGAAGGGTCCTGTGTAACATGTAACTTGTCCTGTGCAGGTGATATCAGAGGAGGGTCCTGTGTAACATGTAACTTGTGCTGTGCAGGTGATATCAGAGAAGGGTCCTGTGTAACATGTAACTTGTGCTGTGCAGGTGATATCAGAGAAGGGTCCTGTGTAACATGTAACTTGTGCTGTGCAGGTGATATCAGAGAAGGGTCCTGTGTAACATGTAACTTGTCCTGTGCAGGTGATATCAGAGAAGGGTCCTGTGTAACATGTAACTTGTGCTGTGCAGGTGATATCAGAGGAGGGTCCTGTGTAACATGTAACTTGTGCTGTGCAGGTGATATCAGAGGAGGGTCCCGTGTAACATGTAACTTGTGCTGTGCAGGTGATATCAGAGAAGGGTCCTGTGTAACATGTAACTTGTGCTGTGCAGGTGATATCAGAGGAGGGTCCTGTGTAACATGTAACTTGTCCTGTGCAGGTGATATCAGAGAAGGGTCCTGTGTAACATGTAACTTGTGCTGTGCAGGTGATATCAGAGAAGGGTCCTGTGTAACATGTAACTTGTGCTGTGCAGGTGATATCAGAGGAGGGTCCTGTGTAACATGTAACTTGTGCTGTGCAGGTGATATCAGAGAAGGGTCCTGTGTAACATGTAACTTGTGCTGTGCAGGTGATATCAGAGAAGGGTCCTGTGTAACATGTAACTTGTGCTGTGCGGGTGATATCAGAGAAGGGTCCTGTGTAACATGTAACTTGTGCTGTGCAGGTGATATCAGAGAAGGGTCCTGTGTAACATGTAACTTGTCCTGTGCAGGTGATATCAGAGAAGGGTCCTGTGTAACATGTAACTTGTGCTGTGCAGGTGATATCAGAGAAGGGTCCTGTGTAACATGTAACTTGTGCTGTGCAGGTGATATCAGAGGAGGGTCCTGTGTAACATGTAACTTGTGCTGTGCAGGTGATATCAGAGAAGGGTCCTGTGTAACATGTAACTTGTGCTGTGCAGGTGATATCAGAGGAGGGTCCTGTGTAACATGTAACTTGTGCTGTGCAGGTGATATCAGAGAAGGGTCCTGTGTAACATGTAACGTGTGCTGTGCCGGTGATATCAGAGAAGGGTCCTGTGTAACATGTAACTTGTGCTGTGCAGGTGATATCAGAGAAGGGTCCTGGGTAACATGTAACTTGTGCTGTGCAGGTGATATCAGAGAAGGGTCCTGTGTAACATGTAACTTGTCCTGTGCAGGTGATATCAGAGAAGGGTCCTGTGTAACATGTAACTTGTGCTGTGCAGGTGATATCAGAGGAGGGTCCTGTGTAACATGTAACTTGTGCTGTGCAGGTGATATCAGAGAAGGGTCCTGTGTAACATGTAACTTGTCCTGTGCAGGTGATATCAGAGAAGGGTCCTGTGTAACATGTAACTTGTGCTGTGCAGGTGATATCAGAGGAGGGTCCTGTGTAACATGTAACTTGTGCTGTGCAGGTGATATCAGAGAAGGGTCCTGTGTAACATGTAACTTGTGCTGTGCAGGTGATATCAGAGGAGGGTCCTGTGTAACATGTAACTTGTGCTGTGCAGGTGATATCAGAGGAGGGTCCTGTGTAACATGTAACTTGTGCTGTGCAGGTGATATCAGAGAAGGGTCCTGTGTAACATGTAACTTGTCCTGTGCAGGTGATATCAGAGAAGGGTCCTGTGTAACATGTAACTTGTGCTGTGCAGGTGATATCAGAGAAGGGTCCTGTGTAACATGTAACTTGTGCTGTGCAGGTGATATCAGAGGAGGGTCCTGTGTAACATGTAACTTGTGCTGTGCAGGTGATATCAGAGGAGGGTCCTGTGTAACATGTAACTTGTGCTGTGCAGGTGATATCAGAGGAGGGTCCTGTGTAACATGTAACTTGTGCTGTGCAGGTGATATCAGAGAAGGGTCCTGTGTAACATGTAACTTGTGCTGTGCAGGTGATATCAGAGGAGGGTCCTGTGTAACATGTAACTTGTGCTGTGCAGGTGATATCAGAGGAGGGTCCTGTGTAACATGTAACTTGTCCTGTGCAGGTGATATCAGAGGAGGGTCCTGTGTAACATGTAACTTGTGCTGTGCAGGTGATATCAGAGAAGGGTCCTGTGTAACATGTAACTTGTGCTGTGCAGGTGATATCAGAGGAGGGTCCTGTGTAACATGTAACTTGTCCTGTGCAGGTGATATCAGAGGAGGGTCCTGTGTAACATGTAACTTGTCCTGTGCAGGTGATATCAGAGAAGGGTCCTGTGTAACATGTAACTTGTGCTGTGCAGGTGATATCAGAGGAGGGTCCTGTGTAACATGTAACTTGTGCTGTGCAGGTGATATCAGAGGAGGGTCCTGTGTAACATGTAACTTGTGCTGTGCAGGTGATATCAGAGGAGGGTCCTGTGTAACATGTAACTTGTGCTGTGCAGGTGATATCAGAGGAGGGTCCTGTGTAACATGTAACTTGTGCTGTGCAGGTGATATCAGAGGAGGGTCCTGTGTAACATGTAACTTGTCCTGTGCAGGTGATATCAGAGGAGGGTCCTGTGTAACATGTAACTTGTGCTGTGCAGGTGATATCAGAGAAGGGTCCTGTGTAACATGTAACTTGTGCTGTGCAGGTGATATCAGAGGAGGGTCCTGTGTAACATGTAACTTGTCATGTGCAGGTGATATCAGAGAAGGGTCCTGTGTAACATGTAACTTGTGCTGTGCAGGTGATATCAGAGAAGGGTCCTGTGTAACATGTAACTTGTGCTGTGCAGGTGATATCAGAGAAGGGTCCTGTGTAACATGTAACTTGTGCTGTGCAGGTGATATCAGAGGAGGGTCCTGTGTAACATGTAACTTGTCCTGTGCAGGTGATATCAGAGGAGGGTCCTGTGTAACATGTAACTTGTCCTGTGCAGGTGATATCAGAGGAGGGTCCTGTGTAACATGTAACTTGTGCTGTGCAGGTGATATCAGAGAAGGGTCCTGTGTAACATGTAACTTGTGCTGTGCAGGTGATATCAGAGAAGGGTCCTGTGTAACATGTAACTTGTGTTGTGCAGGTGATATCAGAGAAGGGTCCTGTGTAACATGTAACTTGTGTTGTGCAGGTGATATCAGAGAAGGGTCCTGTGTAACATGTAACTTGTCATGTACAGGTGATATCAGAGAAGGGTCCTGTGTAACATGTAACTTGTGCTGTGCAGGTGATATCAGAGAAGGGTCCTGTGTAACATGTAACTTGTGCTGTGCAGGTGATATCAGAGAAGGGTCCTGTGTAACATGTAACTTGTGCTGTGCAGGTGATATCAGAGGAGGGTCCTGTGTAACATGTAACTTGTCCTGTGCAGGTGATATCAGAGGAGGGTCCTGTGTAACATGTAACTTGTCCTGTGCAGGCGATATCAGAGAAGGGTCCTGTGTAACATGTAACTTGTGCTGTGCAGGTGATATCAGAGAAGAGTCGGGTGTAACATGTAACTTGTCCTGTACAGGTGATATCAGAGAAGGGTCCTGTGTAACATGTAACTTGTGCTGTACAGGTGATATCAGAGAAGGGTCCTGTGTAACATGTAACTTGTCCTGTGAAGGTGATATCAGAGAAGGGTCCTGTGTAACATGTAACTTGTGCTGTGCAGGTGATATCAGAGGAGGGTCCTGTGTAACATGTAACTTGTGCTGTGCAGGTGATATCAGAGAAGGGTCCTGTGTAACATGTAACTTGTGCTGTGCAGGTGATATCAGAGAAGGGTCCTGTGTAACATGTAACTTGTGCTGTGCAGGTGATATCAGAGGAGGGTCCTGTGTAACATGTAACTTGTCCTGTGCAGGTGATATCAGAGGTGGGTCCTGTGTAACATGTAACTTGTGCTGTGCAGGTGATATCAGAGAAGGGTCCTGTGTAACATGTAACTTGTCCTGTGCAGGTGATATCAGAGAAGGGTCCTGTGTAACATGTAACTTGTGCTGTGCAGGTGATATCAGAGGAGGGTCCTGTGTAACATGTAACTTGTGCTGTGCAGGTGATATCAGAGAAGGGTCCTGTGTAACATGTAACTTGTGCTGTGCAGGTGATATCAGAGAAGGGTCCTGTGTAACATGTAACTTGTCCTGTGCAGGTGATATCAGAGAAGGGTCCTGTGTAACATGTAACTTGTCCTGTGCAGGTGATATCAGAGGAGGGTCCTGTGTAACATGTAACTTGTGCTGTGCAGGTGATATCAGAGAAGGGTCCTGGGTAACATGTAACTTGTCCTGTGCAGGTGATATCAGAGAAGGGTCCTGTGTAACATGTAACTTGTCCTGTGCAGGTGATATGAGAGAAGGGTCCTGTGTAACATGTAACTTGTCCTGTGCAGGTGATATCAGAGAAGGGTCCTGTGTAACATGTAACTTGTCCTGTGCAGGTGATATCAGAGAAGGGTCCTGTGTAACATGTAACTTGTCCTGTGCAGGTGATATCAGAGAAGGGTCCTGTGTAACATGTAACTTGTGCTGTGCAGGTGATATCAGAGAAGGGTCCTGTGTAACATGTAACTTGTGCTGTGCAGGTGATATCAGAGGAGGGTCCTGTGTAACATGTAACTTGTCCTGTGCAGGTGATATCAGAGGAGGGTCCTGTGTAACATGTAACTTGTGCTGTGCAGGTGATATCAGAGGAGGGTCCTGTGTAACATGTAACTTGTGCTGTGCAGGTGATATCAGAGAAGGGTCCTGTGTAACATGTAACTTGTGCTGTGCAGGTGATATCAGAGAAGGGTCCTGTGTGACATGTAACTTGTGCTGTGCAGGTGATATCAGAGGAGGGTCCTGTGTAACATGTAACTTGTGCTGTGCAGGTGATATCAGAGGAGGGTCCTGTGTAACATGTAACTTGTCCTGTGCAGGTGATATCAGAGAAGGGTCCTGTGTAACATGTAACTTGTGCTGTGCAGGTGATATCAGAGAAGGGTCCTGTGTAACATGTAACTTGTGCTGTGCAGGTGATATCAGAGAAGGGTCCTGTGTAACATGTAACTTGTCCTGTGCAGGTGATATCAGAGGAGGGTCCTGTGTAACATGTAACTTGTCCTGTGCAGGTGATATCAGAGGAGGGTCCTGTGTAACATGTAACTTGTCCTGTGCAGGTGATATCAGAGAAGGGTCCTGTGTAACATGTAACTTGTGCTGTGCAGGTGATATCAGAGAAGGGTCCTGTGTAACATGTAACTTGTCCTGTGCAGGTGATATCAGAGAAGGGTCCTGTGTAACATGTAACTTGTGCTGTGCAGGTGATATCAGAGGAGGGTCCTGTGTAACATGTAACTTGTGCTGTGCAGGTGATATCAGAGAAGGGTCCTGTGTAACATGTAACTTGGCCTGTGCAGGTGATATCAGAGAAGGGTCCTGTGTAACATGTAACTTGTCCTGTGCAGGTGATATCAGAGAAGGGTCCTGTGTAACATGTAACTTGTGCTGTGCAGGTGATATCAGAGGAGGGTCCTGTGTAACATGTAACTTGGCCTGTGCAGGTGATATCAGAGGAGGGTCCTGTGTAACATGTAACTTGTGCTGTGCAGGTGATATCAGAGAAGGGTCCTGTGTAACATGTAACTTGTGCTGTGCAGGTGATATCAGAGAAGGGTCCTGTGTAACATGTAACTTGTGCTGTGCAGGTGATATCAGAGAAGGGTCCTGTGTAACATGTAACTTGTGCTGTGCAGGTGATATCAGAGAAGGGTCCTGTGTAACATGTAACTTGTGCTGTGCAGGTGATATCAGAGAAGGGTCCTGTGTAACATGTAACTTGTCCTGTGCAGGTGATATCAGAGAAGGGTCCTGTGTAACATGTAACTTGGCCTGTGCAGGTGATATCAGAGAAGGGTCCTGTGTAACATGTAACTTGGCCTGTGCAGGTGATATCAGAGGAGGGTCCTGTGTAACATGTAACTTGTGCTGTGCAGGTGATATCAGAGAAGGGTCCTGTGTAACATGTAACTTGTGCTGTGCAGGTGATATCAGAGAAGGGTCCTGTGTAACATGTAACTTGTCCTGTGCAGGTGATATCAGAGAAGGGTCCTGTGTAACATGTAACTTGTCCTGTGCAGGTGATATCAGAGAAGGGTCCTGTGTAACATGTAACTTGTGCTGTGCAGGTGATATCAGAGGAGGGTCCTGTGTAACATGTAACTTGTCCTGTGCAGGTGATATCAGAGAAGGGTCCTGTGTAACATGTAACTTGTGCTGTGCAGGTGATATCAGAGGAGGGTCCTGTGTAACATGTAACTTGTGCTGTGCAGGTGATATCAGAGGAGGGTCCTGTGTAACATGTAACTTGTGCTGTGCAGGTGATATCAGAGAAGGGTCCTGTGTAACATGTAACTTGTGCTGTGCAGGTGATATCAGAGAAGGGTCCTGTGTAACATGTAACTTGTCCTGTGCAGGTGATATCAGAGAAGGGTCCTGTGTAACATGTAACTTGTCCTGTGCAGGTGATATCAGAGAAGGGTCCTGTGTAACATGTAACTTGTGCTGTGCAGGTGATATCAGAGAAGGGTCCTGTGTAACATGTAACTTGTGCTGTGCAGGTGATATCAGAGGAGGGTCCTGTGTAACATGTAACTTGTGCTGTGCAGGTGATATCAGAGAAGGGTCCTGTGTAACATGTAACTTGTGCTGTACAGGTGATATCAGAGGAGGGTCCTGTGTAACATGTAACTTGTGCTGTGCAGGTGATATCAGAGGAGGGTCCTGTGTGACATGTAACTTGTGCTGTGCAGGTGATATCAGAGGAGGGTCCTGTGTAACATGTAACTTGTGCTGTGCAGGTGATATCAGAGGAGGGTCCTGTGTAACATGTAACTTGTCCTGTGCAGGTGATATCAGAGGAGGGTCCTGTGTAACATGTAACTTGTGCTGTGCAGGTGATATCAGAGAAGGGTCCTGTGTAACATGTAACTTGTGCTGTGCAGGTGATATCAGAGGAGGGTCCTGTGTAACATGTAACTTGTGCTGTGCAGGTGATATCAGAGGAGGGTCCTGTGTAACATGTAACTCGTGCTGTGCAGGTGATATCAGAGGAGGGTCCTGTGTAACATGTAACTTGTGCTGTGCAGGTGATATCAGAGGAGGGTCCAGTGTGACATGTAACTTGTGCTGTGCAGGTGATATCAGAGGAGGGTCCTGTGTAACATGTAACTTGTGCTGTGCAGGTGATATCAGAGAAGGGTCCTGTGTAACATGTAACTTGTGCTGTGCAGGTGATATCAGAGGAGGGTCCAGTGTGACATGTAACTTGTGCTGTGCAGGTGATATCAGAGGAGGGTCCTGTGTAACATGTAACTTGTCCTGTGCAGGTGATATCAGAGAAGGGTCCTGTGTAACATGTAACTTGTGCTGTGCAGGTGATATCAGAGGAGGGTCCTGTGTAACATGTAACTTGTGCTGTGCAGGTGATATCAGAGAAGGGTCCTGTGTAACATGTAACTTGTCCTGTGCAGGTGATATCAGAGGAGGGTCCTGTGTAACATGTAACTTGTCCTGTGCAGGTGATATCAGAGAAGGGTCCTGTGTAACATGTAACTTGTCCTGTGCAGGTGATATCAGAGAAGGGTCCTGTGTAACATGTAACTTGTCCTGTGCAGGTGATATCAGAGAAGGGTCCTGTGTAACATGTAACTTGTGCTGTGCAGGTGATATCAGAGGAGGGTCCTGTGTAACATGTAACTTGTGCTGTGCAGGTGATATCAGAGAAGGGTCCTGTGTAACATGTAACTTGTGCTGTGCAGGTGATATCAGAGAAGGGTCCTGTGTAACATGTAACTTGGCCTGGTAAGTGTTTTTTGATTTCTGTAAATATGACCTCCTGATGCTGCAAATTCAACAAATGACCATTTTACTTCTCTTTACAACCTGTAAAATGTTCTGATCTCTGTTGTGCATAATAATGTGAAACAAAATAATCTGTTATCATTAGGAGATTTGTTCAATAAAATTCGCATTATACTCCCGCGGTTGACGCTGAAGATTATACTGACTGTCATCGCATCGTCTATTCAGGAAAATCAGACAAAAATAACATTTGCATAATAATTTGGAACGCGGTGTATACCAAAGCATTATTGCCCGTCAGTGTAAAACCGGTGCATGGCCTAACAGGCAGTTGCTGAAGACACACCTGGGGGTCTTTGTTAGGCCTCCGGCTGCCATGGAAACCCAACGGCGCCCCACCATTTCTTTGCGGGGGCGCCGATGGGGTGACAGAGGGAGCTCCCTCCCCCTGTCAAACACATTAGATGTCACTGTCGCTATTGACATCAGCATTTAATGGGTTAAACTGCCGGAATTGGAGCGCGCTTCGATTCCGGCAGTTGCGGCAGGAGCCCGGCCGTGTATAACCCGCGCGATCAGAGGACGGATACACCCGTCCTTCGTCGTAAAGGGGTTAATATTATTATTAGTGGATTTATTATTACTATGAATTGTTACTATATTATGATTATTAATGCAAATCTGTTTCTTCGATCATTGTTATTGTTATTATTACTGTTTGGTGTTTTTTAGTTTTTTTTTGATATTGTTATTATTTTACTGCTATTATTAGATTATTGTTTTTATTGTTATTATTATTATATTATTATTCTGCCGCCGCCGCCGCCATTATGATATCTGGGGGGGGGGGGGGGGGTCTTGGTATAACTTTGGCTTCATTCTCTGTAAACAGCTGCACAATATGAATGTATAATGACCGGGTGACGAGAGGCCTCGCTAATAACTGTACAGGAGCTGACAATCTAATTAAACATCTGTATTGTGCGGGCCGCGAGCTCCCTGACCCGCTGTACATTGTGTCCCTGTTCTGCAGGTGTCTCTGATCACCTGCGCCCCACACAATGGTGACATTCAGGGCGCGGGGTCGCTGGGGTCCCCTCACACAGACGTGTTGTGTTTATGAAGTTAATTTCGTTTCTGGACAGCTGCTGTTATCAGGACGAGAAAACCGAGGCCTGAGCCGAGCGCCACGTACAATAGCGGCTGTGAGAGGAGAAGAGCTGGCGGGAGCGCACAATGGAGCCACAGTGATGGAGCCCCCCCAGCCTCCGCTATCATGGCTGCCCACCTGGAGGGAGATGAGACCTCCAGGCCCTCAACTGCAGACATATCCAACACTGACACCACGGCTACCCAGCTCTCCCAGGTTCCTGCACGGCAGATCTACTAGCTATACACTCTCTGCTCCCATACTGGTGGGTAACCCGTCTATTTAGGACTCCACGTTATCGGTATTTATCACCCAGCAGTCCCTGAAACCCATATAATGACCGAACAGAAGTCACCTGACAGAAGAGGTAAAGTGTGGGGCGTTATTAGTGGGGTCTCTGATCTCAGGGGGCGCTCAGTAAATAACCTATCCACTCCTAGGGCTTTTCTGAGTCTTTTGTATTGATAAGGTCAGAAATGATCAGCAATTTCATGGCTATCCTGACACTCGCACTGACCCAGATCTTATCTGACATGAGGCCTCCAGACGTCCCCACAGCAAAGATGTGTAATAGAACGAAATGACTCCTAATGAGAACCTGGCAATGAGGAGCGGCCGAACAAGGGCCCTTATTAATAGCAGCGAAAGACCCCCGAGCAACAGCCAGAGGACTGGGAGGAAACACGACTACACCCAAGGCCTCAAGGAGAAGCTTCACTGTCCCATCTGTATAATCAATCTTCATCTATTACTACTGACAACCAGCCTGTATACCATGTGTGAGAGGTTGTCACAGCCCCGCCCCCTGTTACTGACATCACTGATATATAATATAATTACATTGTGGTCAGACATGAGATCCACACATCTTATATACAGTAACAGCTATTCATCTATTACTACTGACAACCAGCCTGTATACCATGTGTGAGAGGTTGTCACAGCCCCGCCCCCTGTTACTGACATCACTGATATATAATATAATTACACTGTGATCAGACATGAGATCCACACATCTTATATACAGTAACAGCTATTCATCTATTACTACTGACAACCAGCCTGTATATCATGTGTGAGAGGTTGTCACAGCCCCGCCCCCTGTTACTGACATCACTGATATATAATATAATTACACTGTGATCAGACATGAGATCCACACATCTTATATACAGTAACAGCTATTCATCTATTACTACTGACAACCAGCCTGTATATCATGTGTGAGAGGTTGTCACAGCCCCGCCCCCTGTTACTGACATCACTGATATATAATATAATTACACTGTGATCAGACATGAGATCCACACATCTTATATACAGTCACAGCTATTCATCTATTACTACTGACAACCAGCCTGTATATCATGTGTGAGAGGTTGTCACAGCCCCGCCCCCTGTTACTGACATCACTGATATATAATATAATTACATGTGATCAGACATGAGATCCACACATCTTATATACAGTAACAGCTATTCATCTATTACTACTGACAACCAGCCTGTATATCATGTGTGGGAGGTTGTCACAGCCCCGCCCCCTGTTACATCACTGATATATAATATAATTACATTGTGATCAGACATGAGATCCACACATCTTATATACAGTAACAGCTATTCATCTATTACTACTGACAACCAGCCTGTATATCATGTGTGAGAGGTTGTCACAGCCCCGCCCCCTGTTACTGACATCACTGATATATAATATAATTACATTGTGATCAGACATGAGATCCACACATCTTATATACAGTAACAGCTATTCATCTATTACTACTGACAACCAGCCTGTATATCATGTGTGAGAGGTTGTCACAGCCCCGCCCCCTGTTACTGACATCACTGATATATAATATAATTACACTGTGATCAGACATGAGATCCACACATCTTATATACAGTAACAGCTATTCATCTATTACTACTGACAACCAGCCTGTATATCATGTGTGAGAGGTTGTCACAGCCCCGCCCCCTGTTACTGACATCACTGATATATAATATAATTACACTGTGATCAGACATTAGATCCACACATCTTATATACAGTAACAGCTATTCATCTATTACTACTGACAACCAGCCTGTATATCATGTGTGAGAGGTTGTCACAGCCCCGCCCCTGTTACTGACATCACTGATATATAATATAATTACACTGTGATCAGACATAAGATCCACACATCTTATATACAGTAACAGCTATTCATCTATTACTACTGACAACCAGCCTGTATATCATGTGTGAGAGGTTGTCACAGCCCCGCCCCCTGTTACTGACATCACTGATATATAATATAATTACACTGTGATCAGACATGAGATCCACACATCTTATATACAGTAACAGCTATTCATCTATTACTACTGACAACCAGCCTGTATATCATGTGTGAGAGGTTGTCACAGCCCTGCCCCCTGTTGCTGACATCACTGATATATAATATAATTACACTGTGATCAGACATGAGATCCACACATCTTATATACAGTAACAGCTATTCATCTATTACTACTGACAACCAGCCTGTATATCATGTGTGAGAGGTTGTCACAGCCCCGCCCCCTGTTACTGACATCACTGATATATAATATAATTACACTGTGATCAGACATGAGATCCACACATCTTATATACAGTAACAGCTATTCATCTATTACTACTGACAACCAGCCTGTATATCATGTGTGAGAGGTTGTCACAGCTCCGCCCCCTGTTACTGACATCACTGATATATAATATAATTACACTGTGATCAGACATGAGATCCACACATCTTATATACAGTAACAGCTATCCATCTATTACTACTGACAACCAGCCTGTATATCATGTGTGAGAGGTTGTCACAGCCCCGCCCCCTGTTACTGACATCACTGATATATAATATAATTACATTGTGATCAGACATGAGATCCACACACCTTATATACAGTAACAGCTATTCATCTATTACTACTGACAACCAGCCTGTATATCATGTGTGAGAGGTTGTCACAGCCCCGCCCCCTGTTGCTGACATCACTGATATATAATATAATTACACTGTGATCAGACATGAGATCCACACATCTTATATACAGTAACAGCTATTCATCTATTACTACTGACAACCAGCCTGTATATCATGTGTGAGAGGTTGTCACAGCCCCGCCCCCTGTTACTGACATCACTGATATATAACATAATTACACTGTGATCAGACATGAGATCCACACATCTTATATACAGTGACAGCTATTCATCTATTACTACTGACAACCAGCCTGTATATCATGTGTGAGAGGTTGTCACAGCCCCGCCCCCTGTTACTGACATCACTGATATATAATATAATTACATTGTGATCAGACATGAGATCCACACATCTTATATACAGTAACAGCTATTCATCTATTACTACTGACAACCAGCCCATATATCATGTGTGAGAGGTTGTCACAGCCCCGCCCCCTGTTACTGACATCACTGATATATAATATAATTACACTGTGATCAGACATGAGATCCACACATCTTATATACAGTAACAGCTATTCATCTATTACTACTGACAACCAGCCTGTATATCATGTGTGAGAGGTTGTCACAGCCCCGCCCCCTGGTACTGACATCACTGATATATAATATAATTACATTGTAATCAGACATGAGATCCACACATCTTATATACAGTAACAGCTATTCATCTATTACTACTGACAACCAGCCTGTATATCATGTGTGAGAGGTTGTCACAGCCCCGCCCCCTGTTACTGACATCACTGATATATAATATAATTACATGTGATCAGACATGAGATCCACACATCTTATATACAGCAACAGCTATTCATCTATTACTACTGACAAACTGGCCTGTATATCATGTGTGAGAGGTTGTCACAGCCCCGCCCCCTGTTACTGACATCACTGATGTATAATATAATTACATGTGATCAGACATGAGATCCACACATCTTATATACAGTAACAGCTATTCATCTATTACTACTGACAACCAGCCTGTATATCATGTGTGAGAGGTTGTCACAGCCCCGCCCCCTGTTACTGACATCACTGATATATAATATAATTACATTGTGATCAGACATGAGATCCACACATCTTATATACAGTCACAGCTATTCATCTATTACTACTGACAACCAGCCTGTATATCATGTGTGAGAGGTTGTCACAGCCCCGCCCCCTGTTACTGACATCACTGATATATAATATAATTACATGTGATCAGACATGAGATCCACACATCTTATATACAGTAACAGCTATTCATCTATTACTACTGACAACCAGCCTGTATATCATGTGTGAGAGGTTGTCACAGCCCCGCCCCCTGTTACTGACATCACTGATATATAATATAATTACATTGTGATCAGACATGAGATCCACACATCTTATATACAGTCACAGCTATTCATCTATTACTACTGACAACCAGCCTGTATATCATGTGTGAGAGGTTGTCACAGCCCCGCCCCCTGTTACTGATATCACTGATATATAATATAATTATATTGTGATCAGACATGAGATCCACACATCTTATATACAGTAACAGCTATTCATCTATTACTACTGACAACCAGCCTGTATATCATGTGTGGGAGGTTGTCATAGCCCCGCCCCCTGTTACATCACTGATATATAATATAATTACATTGTGATCAGACATGAGATCCACACATCTTATATACAGTAACAGCTATTCATCTATTACTACTGACAACCAGCCTGTATATCATGTGTGAGAGGTTGTCACAGCCCCGTCCCCTGTTACTGACATCACTGATATATAATATAATTACATTGTGATTAGACATAAGATCCACACATCTTATATACAGTAACAGCTATTCATCTATTACTACGGACAACCAGCCTGTATATCATGTGTGAGAGGTTGTCACAGCCCCGCCCCCTGTTACTGACATCACTGATATATAATATAATTACACTGTGATCAGACATGAGATCTACACATCTTATATACAGTAACAGCTATTCATCTATGACTACTGACAACCAGCCTGTATATCATGTGTGAGAGGTTGTCACAGCCCCGCCCCCTGTTACTGACATCACTGATATATAATATAATTACACTGTGATCAGACATGAGATCCACACATCTTATATACAGTAACAGCTATTCATCTATTACTACTGACAACCAGCCTGTATATCATGTGTGAGAGGTTGTCACAGCCCCGCCCCCTGTTACTGACATCACTGATATATAATATAATTACACTGTGATCAGACATGAGATCCACACATCTTATATACAGTGACAGCTATTCATCTATTACTACTGACAACCAGCCTGTATATCATGTGTGAGAGGTTGTCACAGCCCCGCCCCCTGTTACTGACATCACTGATATATAATATAATTACATGTGATCAGACATGAGATCCACACATCTTATATACAGTAACAGCTATTCATCTATTACTACTGACAACCAGCCTGTATATCATGTGTGAGAGGTTGTCACAGCCCCGCCCCCTGTTACTGACATCACTGATATATAATATAATTACATTGTGATCAGACATGAGATCCACACATCTTAAATACAGTAACAGCTATTCATCTATTACTACTGACAACCAGCCTGTATATCATGTGTGAGAGGTTGTCACAGCCCCGCCCCCTGTTACTGACATTACTGATATATAATATAATTACATTGTGATCAGACATGAGATCCACACATCTTATATACAGTAACTGTAAAGGATCTGATAGGCACAACTTCTGTGTATACGCCCATGGGTAATCAGTCTGCACCTGGTTCTATGTCTCTGAGACTGACTACATCTTCCACCACTCAGGATGGGAGGCTTAGGAGTGGGAGAGCCTATCGCAGCCTGGCCAGACGGAGCTAGCTCCCGCCCTCTGTCTATTTATACCTACCTTTCCTGTTCCTCCTTTGCTTGTGATTCTTCTCGTGTGGTTTCCTGGCCTTGCTGCAGCTCCTAGCTATTTGACCTTGCTTCATACTGACCCCGGCTTACCGACTACTCTCCTGCTCTGCGTTTGGTACCTCGTACATTCCTGGTTTGACTCGGCTCATTCACCTCTCTTGTTTCTCACGGTGTTTCCGTGGGCAACTGCCCCATTTCCCTTTGCTTGTGTCCCCTTGTCTGTCGTGCACCTACTGAGCGTAGGGACCGTCACCCAGTTGTACCCCGTCGCCTAGGGCGGGTCGTTGCAAGTAGGCAGGGACTGAGTGGTGGGTAGATTAGGGCTCACTGTCTGTTTCCCTACCCCCTGCC
Source organism: Rhinoderma darwinii (assembly GCF_050947455.1). Lineage (NCBI taxonomy): Eukaryota > Metazoa > Chordata > Amphibia > Anura > Rhinodermatidae > Rhinoderma > Rhinoderma darwinii. The sequence goes on from NW_027463847.1 coordinate 19,160, forward strand.
ATTACATAATCACAAGCCCATATACCTAGGCTACCCTGGTCCCTCACTCTATTATGGACCCCCTTGAGACCCTGGCTCAGCAAATGCAGGGTCTCTCCCTACAGGTCCAGGCCCTGGCTCAGAGGGTTAACCAGCCTGACGCTACCATGGTAGTACCCCTCACCTCACCTCTTGAACCCCACCTCAAGTTGCCTGACCGGTTCTCAGGGGATCGGAGGACTTTTCTCTCCTTTCGGGAGAGTTGTAAGCTCTACTTTCGCTTAAAGCCCCACTCCTCAGGTTCTGAGAGCCAGCGGGTGGGTATAATTATGTCCCGGCTCCAGGAAGGGTCCCAAGAATGGGCCTTCTCCCTGGCTCCTGACGCCCCTGAACTTTCCTCCATTGACCGTTTCTTTTCTGCTCTCGGACTCATTTATGACGAGACTGACAGGACTGCCTTTGCCGAGAGTCAGCTGGTGACCTTACGTCAGGGTAAGAGACCTGTGGAGGAGTATTGCTCTGACTTTAGGAAGTGGTGCGTAGCTTCTCGGTGGAATGACCCTGCCTTAAGGTGCCAGTTTAGGTTGGGTCTGTCGAACGCCCTGAAAGACCTGCTAGTTAGCTATCCCTGTTCTGACTCCTTAGACCAGGTTATGGCTTTAGCGGTACGACTTGACCGACGTCTCAGGGAACGACAACTTGAACGTTTTTGTGTTTTCCCCTCTGACTCCCCCATGATGCCTCCCGAGGTCCCGTTGCTTCGCTCTTCCACGGAAGACTCGGAGGTACCTATGCAACTCGGGGCCTCCGTGTCCACCCGACAACGTAGAGAGTTCCGCAGGAAGAATGGTCTCTGCTTCTATTGTGGGGATGACAAACATCAAGTGAACACCTGTCCTAGGCGTAAGAATAAGCAGCCGGAAAACTTACGCGCCTAAGTGATCATCGGGGAGGTCACTTGGGCGCACAGGTATTTCCCGTAAATATGAAACGTAATAAAATCTTGCTTCCCTTTCAGGTCTCTTTTGGTGGTAGGTCTGCTACCGGCAGTGCCTTCGTGGATTCAGGGTCTTCTGCTAATATCATGTCTGTGGAATTTGCTATGTCTCTAGCTATGCCTTTGATTGATTTGCCTAAACCTGTCCCGGTAGTGGGTATCGACTCCACTCCACTTGCTAATGGTTATTTTACGCAGCATACCCGTTTTTTAACTCCTTGTTGGCTCCATGCATTTGGAGCAGTGCTCTGTACTGGTGATGCAGGGATTATCGTCCGATTTGGTTTTAGGCCTTCCCTGGTTGCAGTTGCATAATCCCACGTGTGACTGGAATACTGGGGATCTTACCAAATGGGGTAATGAATGCTTGACGTCATGTTTTTCTGTTAATTCCATTTCTCCCCCTGAGGAGGTGAACACGCTACCTGAGTTTGTTCAGGACTTCGCCGATGTTTTCTCTAAGGAGTCCTCCGAAGTGTTACCTCCTCATAGAGAATACGATTGCGCTATCGATTTGGTACCAGGAGCTAAGCTCCCTAAGGGTAGGATATTTAACCTTTCTTGTCCCGAACGTGAAGCCATGAGAGAGTATATCCAGGAATGCCTGGCCAAGGGTTACATTCGCCCCTCTACTTCTCCGGTAGGTGCTGGCTTCTTCTTCGTAGGGAAGAAGGATGGTGGTCTTAGGCCATGCATTGACTACCGTAACTTGAATAAGGTCACTGTAAGGAACCAGTATCCCCTTCCTTTGATTCCTGATCTCTTTAATCAAGTCCAGGGGGCCCAATGGTTCTCTAAGTTTGATCTACGGGGGGCGTATAACCTTATCCGCATCAAAGAGGGGGATGAGTGGAAGACTGCGTTTAACACGCCCAAAGGTCATTTCGAATACCTCGTCATGCCCTTTGGGTTGTGTAATGCCCCCGCGGTCTTCCAGAATTTAATTAATGATATTTTAAGGGATTACCTGGGGTTATTTCTTGTAGTGTACCTTGATGACATACTTGTGTTTTCCAAGGACTTGTCCTCCCACATTGAGCATGTCAGGAAGGTGCTCCAGGTCCTTCGGGAAAACAAACTGTTTGCTAAGACCGAAAAATGTGTATTTTGGGTGCAAGAGATACAATTTTTGGGTCAAATCCTCACTCCTCATGAATTCCTCATGGACCCCGCCAAGGTCCAGGCTGTGGCGGAATGGGTCCAACCTGCCTCCCTGAAGGCGTTACAGTGTTTCTTGGGGTTCGCTAATTATTACAGGAGATTTATTGCTAACTTCTCGGTCATCGCTAAGCCTCTTACGGACCTCACTCGCAAAGGTGCTGATCTCCTCCACTGGCCTCCTGAGGCTGTCCAGGCTTTTGAGGCCCTTAAGAAGTGCTTTATCTCGGCTCCGGTGCTGGTCCAGCCCAACCAAATGGAGCCATTTATCGTGGAGGTTGACGCATCCGAGGTGGGAGTGGGGGCTGTCTTGTCCCAGGGTACCAGGTCCCTCACCCATCTCCGTCCCTGTGCCTACTTCTCCAGGAAGTTTTCGCCCACTGAGAGTATCTATGATATTGGCAACCGCAAACTCTTAGCCATTAAATGGGCATTTGAAGAGTGGCGCCACTTCCTGGAGGGGGCTAGGCACCAGGTAACAGTCCTTACCGACCACAAGAATCTGGTTTTCCTAGAATCTGCCCGGAGGCTAAACCCGAGACAAGCTCGATGGGCGCTATTTTTTTACCAGATTCAACTTTTTGGTTACCTATAGGGCTGGGTCTAAAAATATTAAGGCCGATGCACTGTCGCGTAGCTTCATGGCCAACCCTCCTTCGGAGGAAGATCCTGCTTGTATTTTGCCTCCTGGTATAGTCGTTTCTTCTATTGATTCTGATTTAGTCTCTGAAATTGCGGCTGATCAAGGTTCAGCTCCCGGGAACCTTCCTGAGAACAAGCTGTTTGTTCCCATGCAACTCCGGCTAAGGGTACTTAGGGAAAATCATGACTCCGCACTATCTGGTCATCCAGGCATCCTGGGTACCAAACACCTCATTGTCAGAAACTATTGGTGGCCTGGGTTGCCTAAAGACGTTAAGGCCTACGTCGCCGCTTTTGAGGTTTGTGCCAGGTCCAAGACTCCCAGGTCCCGACCAGCGGGCTTACTATGTTCTTTGCCCATTCCCCAGAGACCTTGGACCCATATCTCCATGGATTTTATCACCGATTTGCCTCCATCTCAAGGCAAGTCGGTGGTGTGGGTGGTAGTAGACCGCTTCAGTAAGATGTGCCACTTTGTGCCCCTCAAGAAACTACCCAATGCTAAGACGTTAGCTACCTTGTTTGTCAAACACATCCTGCGTCTCCATGGGGTCCCTGTCAATATTGTTTCGGACAGAGGGGTACAATTTGTTTCATTGTTTTGGAGACCCTTCTGTAAAAAGTTGGAGATTGATCTGTCCTTCTCCTCTGCCTTCCATCCTGAAACTAATGGTCAAACTGAGAGGACTAATCAGTCTCTAGAACAATATTTAAGGTGTTTTATCTCTGACTGTCAATATGATTGGGTCTCATTCATTCCCCTCGCCGAATTTTCCCTTAATAACCGGGTCAGTAACTCGTCAGGGGTCTCCCCCTTTTTCTGTAATTTTGGGTTTAATCCACGGTTCTCCTCCGTTTCACCTGGTAGTTCCAACAATCCCGAGGTAGAGGTCGTTCATCGGGAACTGTGCACAGTCTGGGCCCAGGTTCAGAAGAACCTAGAGGCGTCCCAGAGTATACAAAAAAACTCAGGCTGATAGAAGACGTTCTGCTAACCCCTTGTTTATGGTCGGGGATCTGGTGTGGTTATCGTCTAAGAACTTGCGCCTTAAGGTCCAGTCCAAGAAGTTTGCTCCCCGGTTTATAGGGCTGTATAAGGTCATTGAAGTCCTCAATCCTGTCTCCTTCCGACTGGAGTTGCCCCCATCTTTTCGTATACACGACGTGTTTCATGCCTCCCTCCTTAAACGCTGCTCCCCGTCCTGGGCTCCCTCGAGGAAACCTCCTGTTCCAGTTCTCACCCCTGAGGGGGTGGAATTCGAGGTGGCCAAGATTGTGGACAGCAAGATGGTCCAAGGCTCCCTCCAGTACCTGGTCCATTGGAGAGGATACGGGCCTGAGGAGAGGACTTGGGTACCCGCCCGGGATGTTCACGCTGGGGTATTGGTCAGGAAGTTCCACCTTCGTTTCTCCAATAAACCAGGTCCACTTAGAAAGGGTCCGGTGGCCCCTCATAAAAGGGGGGGGGGGTACTGTAAAGGATCTGCCAGGCACAACTTCTGTGTATACGCCCATGGGTAATCAGTCTGCATCTGGTTGTATGTCTCTGAGACTGACTCCATCTTCCACCACTCAGGATGGCAGGCTTAGGAGTGGGAGAGCCTATCGCAGCCTGGCCAGACGGAGCTAGCTCCCGCCCTCTGTCTATTTATACCTGCCTTTCCTGTTCCTCCTTTGCTTGTGATTCTTCTCGTGTGGTTTCCTGGCCTTGCTGCAGCTTCTAGCTATTTTACCTTGCTTCATACTGACCCCGGCTTACTGACTACTCTCCTGCTCTGCGTTTGGTACCTCGTACTTTCCTGGTTTGACTCGGCTCGTTCACCTCTCTTGTTGCTCACGGTGTTTCCGTGGGCAACTGCCCCATTTCCCTTTGCTTGTGTCCCCTTGTCTGTTTCTCTGTCGTGCACCTACTGAGCGTAGGGACCGTCGCCCAGTTGTACCCCGTCGCCTAGGGCGGGTCGTTGCAAGTAGGCAGGGACTGAGTAGTGGGTAGATTAGGGCTCACTGTCTGTTTCCCTACCCCACTGCCATTACAGTAACAGCTATTCATCTATTACTACTGACAACCAACCTGTATATCATGTGTGAGAGGTTGTCACAGCTCCGCCCCTGTTACTGACATCACTGGTATATAATATAATTACATTGTGATCAGACATGAGATCCACACATCTTATATACAGTAACAGCTATTCATCTATTACTACTGACAACCAACCTGTATATCATGTGTGAGAGGTTGTCACAGCCCGGCCCCCTGTTACTGACATCACTGATATATAATATAATTATATTGTGATCAGACATGAGATCCACACATCTTATATACAGTAACAGCTATTCATCTATTACTACTGACAACCAGCCTGTATATCACGTGTGAGAGGTTGTCACAGCCCCGCCCCCTGTTACTGACATCACTGATATATAATATAATTACATTGTGATCAGACATGAGATCCACACATCTTATATACAGTAACAGCTACTCATCTATTACTACTGACAACCAGCCTGTATATCATGTGTGAGAGGTTGTCACAGCCCCGCCCCCTGTTACTGACATCACTGATATATAATATAATTACACTGTGATCAGACATGAGATCCTCACATCTTATATACAGTAACAGCTATTCATCTATTACTACTGACCACCAGCCTGTATATCATGTGTGAGAGGTTGTCACAGCTCCGCCCCTGTTACTGACATCACTGATATATAATATAATTACATTGTGATCAGACATGAGATCCACACATCTTATATACAGTAACAGCTCCTCATCTATTACTACTGACAACCAGCCTGTATATCATGTGTGAGAGGTTGTCACAGCCCCGCCCCCTGTTACTGACATCACTGATATATAATATAATGACATGTGATCAGACATGAGATCCACACATCTTATATACAGTCACAGCTATTCATCTATTACTACTGACAACCAACCTGTACATCATGTGTGAGAGGTTGTCACAGCCCCGCCCCTGTTACTGACATCACTGATATACAATATAATTACATGTGATCAGACATGAGATCCACACATCTTATATACAGTAACAGCTATCCATCTATTACTACTGACAACCAGCCTGTATATCATGTGTGAGAGGTTGTCACAGCCCCGCCCCCTGTTACTGACATCACTGAATATAATATGATATTGCTGTGGCTTGTGATGATCATGTATAGGGATGGTTGTGTAGCTGCGTTCTGTCTTTAGAATAAGTACACACAAGGATTGTTAACACATTCTGACAAGTAATTACATGAGTTTGGTGTCTGGAGCTGCGGGTGATAATTACTTATAATTGTATTTTTATAGGTTTGTGTTGAATATAAAAGATCTTGTAACAATGTGTTTGAAAATGTCACCACCCCCTTTGTCCCCGTGACCTCAGAACAATGCAGATGTTTATCAGCCGCAGCTTTATGAGAAATCAGAGTCTTGTGGTTTTCCTTAAAGGGGTTTTCTCATGACAGACATTTATGGATGTGCCAAAAGTGTTGAAGAGATTTGGGTCCCACCTCCAGAGCGGCTGTCACAATTTTACCGTTACATTATGTCATATACTCCAGTTACCTCCATAGCTGAATCCAGAATTCCATTGTTACGTCATGTCATACTCTAATTACATCCAGAGCTGCAGTCACATACATTTTAGGTGTAAAGATTTTATTATGGTAAATTTTTCACATAACTATCTGTCTGCGGCCCATAACAATGCACATGCATAACGGGTACAGACCCACTGGCCCTATAAGTACCACCCCCACATGTATCCCCTTACCACATATCGCCATGTGAGGCAGCCAGTTTATTTATTTCCTTCACGCTCCAGTGCTGATTCAAAGCTCTTAAAGGGAAACTTCACTGACATCCAGACTTTCCCCTGTGTCTTCTCCCTGACATAATGATTTCTGCCTTCTTTTGTAGGTTTCTGAATAATATACTATCAGGCAGAATGTGTCTGGGATGCTGCATAGCAACAATTCTGGAATGCGATAGGTGACAACAACAAATCTGCTTAGCCCTGTGTGTATTCTGCTGTGTTCACTGAATCACCTCCGGGTTGCTCCCAGATTCTTGTAGATGATTTTAGGCTATTACAAGCCAGTCATCTCTGCTCCTCCCTACAGTAGGCTCAAATCTGCCTACTGCCTGTGACATGCTGCGTTCTGCTGCACAGGCACAGCCTGCAGCCTCTCCTGTGCCCTGCATCTGTGTCTCCCCAGCATCCTTCAATAATCGGTATATCTATATCTTCTGAATACTTTGGACTTATGGGCTGAATAAATCCTCAATATTCCTTTATATGTCGCTTAGAGTGGACATTGCAACCATCGATGAATCTTCTGAATATTACTGCTCTCTTCCACCTTTATAGATTATGCTGGATGTCATATGGCCACATGGGACATGTAGTTACCACAGCTGCTGTTTGCTGAAGTTCTTTAAGCCACCCTCAAGGCCCCTCTGTCCCCTTCAGACCCCTCTGTTCCCCACCAGACCCCTTTGTCCCTTTCTGTCCTCTCAGACTCCTCTGTCCCCCTGCAGACCACTCTGTCCCCTCCTAACCACTCTTTCCCTCTCCATACCCCTCTGTCCCCTCCAGACCCCTCTGTTCCCCACCCAGAATCCTCTGTCCCCCTCCAGACCACTCTTTTCCCCTCTAGACCCCTCTGTCCCCCTACAGACCCCTCTGTCCATCTTCAGTCCCATCTGTCCCCCTCCAGACTCCTCTGTCCCCTCCAGACCCCTCTGTTCCCTCCAGACCCCTCAAGACACCTCTTTTCCCCTCCAGACCTCTCTGTCCCCCTCCAGACCCATTTGTTCCACTCTATACCACTCTGTCCCCCTCCAGACCCATTTGTTCCCTCCAGACCCCTCTGTCCCCTCAAGACTACCCTGTCCCCTTTAGACCCCTCTGTTCCCCTCCAGACCCCTTTGTCCTCCTCCAGACCCCTTTCCTCTCCAGAATCCTCTGTCCCCCTCCAGACCCCTCATTCCCCCTCCAGACCCCTATGTCCCCCTCCAGACCCCTCTGTCCCCTCCAGAACCCTCTGTTACCCTCCAGAACCCTGTCCCCCTCCAGGCCCCACTGTCCCCCTTCAGACCCCTGTGTCCCCTTCGGACCCCTCTGTCCCCACCAGACCACTCATTCCCCCTCCAGACCCCTCTATCCCCTCCAGAACACTCTGTTACCCTCCAGAACCCTGTCCCCCTCCAGGCCCCACTGTCCCCCTCCAGGCCCCACTGTCCCACTGGCCCCACTCTTTTCCCCTCTAGACCCCTCTGTCCCCCTACAGACCCCTCTGTCCATCTTCAGTCCCATCTGTCCCCCTCCAGACTCCTCTGTCCCCTCCAGACCCCTCTGTTCCCTCCAGACCCCTCAAGACACCTCTTTTCCCCTCCAGACCTCTCTGTCCCCCTCCAAACCCATTTGTTCCACTCTATACCACTCTGTCCCCCTCCAGACCCATTTGTTCCCTCCAGACCCCTCTGTCCCCTCAAGACTACCCTGTCCCCTTTAGACCCCTCTGTTCCCCTCCAGACCCCTTTGTCCTCCTCCAGACCCCTTTCCTCTCCAGAATCCTCTGTCCCCCTCTAGACCCCTCATTCCCCCTCCAGACCCCTATGTCCCCCTCCAGACCCCTCTGTCCCCTCCAGAACCCTCTGTTACCCTCCAGAACCCTGTCCCCCTCCAGGCCCCACTGTCCCCCTTCAGACCCCTGTGTCCCCTTCGGACCCCTCTGTCCCCACCAGACCACTCATTCCCCCTCCAGACCCCTCTATCCCCTCCAGAACCCTCTGTTACCCTCCAGAACCCTGTCCCCCTCCAGGCCCCACTGTCCCCCTTCAGACCCCTCTGTCCCCTTCGGACCCCTCTGTCCCCACCAGACCACTCATTCACCCTCCAGACCCTGTGTCCCCCTCCAGGCCCCTATGTACCCTCCAGACCCCTCTGTTCCCTCAAGACCCCCCTGCCCCTCCAGACCCATCTGCCCCTCCAGATCCCTCTATCCCCTCCAGACCCCTCTGTCCCCTTCCAGACCCCTCTGTCCCCATCCAGACCCCTCTGTTCCCTCTAGACCCCTCTGTCACCCTCCAGACACCTCTGTACCCCTCCAGACCCCTCTTTCCCCTTCCAGACCCCTTTGTCCCCCTCTAGATCCCTCTGTCCTCTTCAGACCCCTCTGTCCCGCTCCAGACTATACTGTCCCCCTCCAGACCACTCTGTCCACTCCAGACCGCTCTTTCCCTCTCCAGACCCCTCTGTTCCCATCCAGACCCCTCTGTTCCCCTCCAGACCCTTTTGTCCCCCTCCAGACCACTCTGTCCCCCTCCAGACCCCTCTGTTCCCTCCAGACCCCTCTGTCCCCTTCCAGACCTCTTTGTCCCCCTCTAGATCCCTCTGTCCTCTTCAAACCCCTCTGCCCTCCAGACCCCTCTGCCCCTCCAGACCCCTCTATTCCCTCCAGACCCCTTTGTACCCTCCAGACCCGTCTGTTCCCTCCAGACTCCTTTGCCCTCCAGACCCCTCTGCCCCTCCAGACCCCTCTATTCCCTCCAGACCCCTGTGTCCCGCTCCAGAGTACACTTTCCCCCTCCAGACCACTATGTCCCCTCCAGACCGCTCTTTCCCTCTCCAGACCCCTCTGTTCCCATCCAGACCCCTCTGTTCCCCTTCAGACTACTCTGTCCCCCTCCAGACCCCTCTGTTCCCTCCAGACCCTTCTGTCACCCTCCAGACACCTCTGTTCCCCCCAGACCCCTCTGTCCCCTTCCAGACCCCTTTGTCCCCCTCTAGACTCCTCTGTCCCCTTCAGACTCCTCTGTCCCCTTCCAGACCCCTCTGTCCCCTTCAGACCCATTTATCCCCTCCAGACCCCTCTGTACCCCTTTAGACCCATCTGTTCCCCTCCAGAACCCTTTGTCCCCCTCCAGACCCCTTTCTCCCCCTCCAGACCACTCTTTCACCCTTCAGACCCCTCTGTCCCCCTCCAGACCCCTCTATCCGTTCTGTCCCCTGCAGACCACTCTTTCCTCCTCCAGACCCCTCTGTCCCCTCCAGGTCCCTCTGTCCCCTCCAGGCTACTCTGTCCCTTTCAGAGTTCTCTGTCCCCATCCTAACCCCTCTGTTCCCTTCAAGACCACTCATTCTCCCTCCAGACCCCTATGTTCCCCTACAGACCCCTCTGCCCCTCTCCAAAACCCTCTGTTCCCCTCTAGACCCCTCTGTCTCCTCCGGACACCTCTGTCCCACTCCAAACCCCTCTGTCCCTTTCCAGAGGCCTCTGTTCCCTTCCAGACCCCTCTGTCCCCTTCAGACCAGTCTTTCCCCTCCATACCCCTCTGTTCCCCTCCAGACCATTCTGTTCCCCTCCAGACTCCTGTCCCCCTCCAGACCCCTCTCTTCCCCTCCAGACACCTCTGCCCCCCTTTAGACCTCTCTGTCCCCTCCAGATTCCTCAGTACCCTCCAGACCCCTCTGTTCCTTCCAGACCCCTCTGTCCCCCTCTAGACACCTCTACCACTTTCCCCCTCCAGACCCCTCTGTCCCCCTCCAGACCCATTTGTCCCCCTCTATACCTCTGTCCCTCTCCAGACCCATTTGTCCCCTCCAGACCCCTCTGTCCCCTTTAGACCACTCTGTTCCCCTCCAGACCACCCAGTTCCTCTGTTCCCCCCAGACCCATTTGTCCCCCTCCAGACCCCTGTCCTCTCCAGACTCCTCTGTCCCCCTCCAGACCCCTCTGTCCCCCTCCAGACCCCTCTGTTCCCCTCCAGAACTCTCTGTCCCCCTCCAGACCCCACTGTCCCCTACAGAACCCTCTGTCCCCCTCCAGAACCCTCTGTCCCCCTCCAGACCCCACTGTCCTCCTTCAGACCCCTCTGTCCCCTTCAGACCCCTCTGTCCCCACCAGACCACTCTTTCCCCCTCCAGACCCCTCTGTCCTCCTCCAGGCCTCTTTGTACCCTTCAGACCCCTCTGTTCCCTCCAGACCCCTCTGTCCCCTCCAGACCCCTCTATCCCCTCCAGACCCCACTGTCCCCTCCAGACTCCACTGTCCCCCTCCAGACCACTCTTTCCCTTTCCATACCCCTCTGTACCCCTCCAGACCCTTCTGTTCCCCTCCAGACCCCTCTGTCCCACTACAGACCACTCTTCTCACCTCCAGACCCCTCTGTCCCCCTCCAGACCCATCTGTTGTCCTCCAGACACCTCTTTTCCCCTCCAGACCCCTTTGTCCCCCTCCAGACCCCCTTATCTCCCTCTAGACCCCTCTGTCCTCTTCAGACTCTTCTGCCCCCTCCAGACCCCACTGTCCCCTTCAGACCCCTCTGTCCCCACCAGACCACTCTTTCCCCCTCCAGACCCCTCTGTCCTCGTCCAGGCCTCTTTGTGCCCTTCAGACCCCTCTGTTCTCTCCAGACCCCTCTGTTCCCTCCAGACCCCTCTATCCCCTCCAGACCCCGCTGTCCCCTCCCGACTCCACTGTCCCCCTCCAGACCACTCTTTCCCTCTCCAGACCCCTCTGTACCCCTCCAGACCCTTCTGTTCCCCCCAGATCCCTCTGTCCCCCTCCAGACCCATCTATTGCCCTCCAGACTTTTCTGTCCCCTCCAGACCCCTCTGTCACCTTCAGACCCATTTTCCCCCTCCAGACCCCTCTGTCCCCATTTAGACCCCTTTGTTCCCCTCCAGAACCCTTTGTCCCTCTTCAGACCCATTTGTCTCCCTCCAGACCACTCTTTCACACTTCAGACCCCTCTGTCCTCCTACAGATCATTTTTCCCCTCCAGATCCCTCTGTCCTCTATAGACTCCGATGTCCACCTCCAGACCATTCTGTCCCCTTCAGTCCCCTCTGTCCCCTCCAGAACCTTCTGTCCCCTCCAGGCACCTCTGTCCCCTCCAGGCCACTCTTTCCCCCTCCAAACCCCTATGTTCCCCTCTGCCCCTCCAAAACCCTCTGCTCCCCTCTAGACCCCTCTGTCTCCTCCAGACCCCTCTATCCCACTCCAAACCCCTCTGTCCCTCTCCAGACGCTTCTGTCTCCCTCCAGACCCCTCTGTCCCTCTCCAGACTCCTCTGTCTCCCTCCAGACCCCTCTGTCCCCTTCAGACCAGTCTGTCACCTCCAGACCCCTCTGTCCCCCTCCAGGGCCCTGCGTATCCTCCAGACTCCTCTGTGCCGCTCCAGACCCCTCTCTTCCCCTCCAGACACCTCTGTCCCCCTTTTAACCCCTCCAGATTCCTCAGTCCCTTCCAGGCTCCACTGTTTTTTTAATATTGAACTTATAACCTCAACCTTTTGACGGGTTCACACAATGCGGTTGCCTCATCTGTGACAACCATTGGGAATGGGCCCCATAGAGAGGAGCATGGACCTTCCTATAGGGGCCTGGTCTTGTGGGTTTTTTGCAGTTCTGCCTAAAGAGTTAACGTGATTCCTGGAGATCAGTCATCGGCCGTCTTCTTAGACATCTAATAAATGGATCTGACACTTGTTTTAAATCCACTTCTTTCCCCTGGTAGAATATTTAGGCCGTAATTTTCACATACCTATCTCGTCTAGCCCCAGGGGCCACAGGGCTCTGCTTGTCTACCAGCTCCAAATCCAGCAGAAGCTTCCAACATTTGTGTATAAAGATGAAGGAGGAGAACAGAACCTGTCCAGAGCGGACAATCCCTGTTATAGCGGGTAAATAAATTATTACACAGGTGCCATAGTAATCCCTGGACATTACAGTTATACATGGAAGATGTGTGTCCTCAAGAGCCGCTCTGTTCCCCCCACAGTGCAAAATGTGATGTGTCAGATGTGGTGAAGGAACTGCATAATATCAGGTAAGCACGGAATGGGTTCTTGGGGACATATACGGCAGTCAGGGCCAGTTTTAGACAAGGTGTGGCCCTGGGCAAAGTTAAAAGAGGGGCCCCAAATGCTGAATTACTCTATCAATAATGCAGTAAATTCAGAAGTCGGTGTGCAGAGAAGTGAATCCCTGATTTCTAGCATGTCCAGGAGTGTTGCAAGCCCCAAAGCATATCCCCGCTCTCACACAGAAAAATTATCTATATACATCTACAGTTATTAAATCAAATCACTATACAGATGAAATATTACCTGCATACTGTTACTGTACACAACTCACTATTATAAGATTAAACTTACCAATAATAACACAATATAAGGTCCACATAATACCGCCACACCATGATCACATAGTGAATAAATAATACCCCCATACTGTTACTGAATAATACCACCAAACCATAACCACATAGTGACTGAATAATACCTCATACTGTTACTGAATAATACCTCCACACCATAACCACATAGTGACTGAATAACACCCCCATACTGTTACTGAATAACACCTACACACCATAACCACATAGTGACTGAATAAGACCCCCATACTGTTACTGAATAACACCTACACACCATAACCACATAGTGACTGAATAAGACCCCCATACTGTTACTGAATAATACCTACACACCATAACCACATAGTGACTGAATAATACCCCATACTGTTACTGGATAATACCGCCACACCTTAACCACATAGTGACTGAATAATACCGCCATACAGTTACTGAATAACATCTACACACCATAACCACATAGTGACTGAATAATACCCCATACTGTTACTGAATAATACCTCCACACCATAACCACAAAGTGACTAAATAATACCCCCATACTGTTACTGAATAATACCACCAGACCATAACCACATAGTGACTGAATAATACCCCCATACTGTTACTGAATAATACCCCCATACTGTTACTGAATAATACCACCATACTGTTACTGAATAATACCCCCATACTGTTACTGAATAATACCCCCATACTGTTACTGAATAATACCACCATACTGTTACTGAATAATACCACCACACCATAAACACATAGTGACTGACTAATACCCCCATACTGTTACTGAATAATACCTCCACACCATAACCACATAGTGACTGAATAATACCCCCATACTGTTACTGAATAAACCTCCACACCATAACCACATAGTGACTGAATAATACCTCATACTGTTACTGAATAATACCGCCACACCATAACCACATAGTGACTGAATAATACCACCATACTGTTACTGAATAATACCACCACACCATAATCACATAGTGACTGACTAATACCACCATACTGTTACTGAATAATACTGACAAACCATAACCACATAGTGACTGAATAATACCCCCATACTGTTACTGAATAATACCTCCACACCATAACCACATAGTGACAGAATAATAACCCCATACTGTTACTGAATAATACCCCCATACTGTTACTGAATAATACCACCAGACCATAACCACATAGTAACTGAATAATACCCCCCTACAGTTACTGAATAATACCACCACACCATAACCACATAGTGACAGAATAATACCCCCATACTGTTACTGAATAATACCGCCACACCATAACCACATAGTGACTGAATAATACCCCCATACTGTTACTAAATAATACTGCCAAACCATAACCACATAGTGACTGAATAATACCCCCATACTGTTACTGAATAATACCACCACACCATAACCACATAGTAACTGAATAATACCCCCATACTGTTACTGAATAATACCTCCAACACCATAACCACATAGTGACTGAATAATACCCCCATACTGTTACTGAATAATACCCCACACCATAACCACATAGTGACTGAATAATATACCCATACTGTTAGTAAATAATACCGCCACTCCTTAACCACATAGTGACTGAACAATACCCCCATACTGTTACTGAATAATACCTCCACACCATAACCACATAGTGACTGAATTGTACCCCATACTGTTACTGCATAATACCGCCACACCATAACCACATAGTGACTGAATAATACCCCCATACTGTTACTGAATAATACCTCCACACGATAAGCACATAGTGACTGAATATACCCCCATACTGTTACTGAATAATACTGCCACACCATAAGCACATAGTGACTGAATATACCCCCATACTGTTACTGAATAATACCGCCACACCATAACCACATAGTGACTGAATAATACCACCATACAGTTTGAATAACACCTACACACCATAACCACATAGTGACTGAATAATACGCCCATACTGTTACTGAATAATACCGCCACACCATAACTACATAGTGACTGAATAATACCCCCATACTGTTACTGAATAATACCTCCACACCATAACCACATAGTGACTGAATTGTACCCCATACTGTTACTGAATAATACCACCACACCATAACCACATAGTGACTGAATAATATCCCCATACTGTTACTGAATAACACCTACACACCATAACCACATAGTGACTGAATAATATGCCCATACTGTTACTGAATAATACCTCCACACCATAACCACATAGTGACTGATTAATAGCCCCATACTGTTACTGAATAATACCGCCACACCATAACCACATAGTGACTGATTAATACCCCCATACTGTTACTGAATAATACCGCCACACCATAACCACATAGTGACTGAATAATACTGCCACACCATAACCACATAGTGACTGACTATTAGCCCGATACTGTTACTGAATAATACCCCCATACTGTTACTGAATAATACCCCCATACTGTTACTGAATAATACCACCAGACCATAACCACATAGTGACTGAATATTACCCCCATACTGTTACTGAATAATACCTCCACACCATAACCACACAGTGACTGAATAATACCCCCATACTGTTACTGAATAATACCGCCACACCATAACCACATAGTGACTGAATAATACCCCCATACTGTTACTGAATAATACCGCCACAACATAACCACATAGTGACTGAATAATACCTCCATACTGTTACTGAATAATACCTACACACAATAACCACATAGTGACTGAATAACACCCCCATACTGTTACTGAATAATACCCCCACACCATAATCACATAGTGACTGAATTGTACCCCATACTGTTACTGCATAATACCACCACACCATATCCACATAGTGACTGAATAATACCCCCATATTGTTACTGAATAATACATCCACACCATAACCACAGTGACTGAATAATACCCCCATACTGTTACTGAATAATACCACCACACCATAACCACATAGTGACTGAATAATACCCCCATACTGTTACTGAATAATACCTCCACACCATAACCACATAGTGACTGAATAATACCCCCATACTGTTACTGTATAATACCGCCACACCATAACCACATAGTGACTGAATAATACCCCCATACTGTTACTGAATAATACCTACACACAATAACCACATAGTGACTGAATAACACCCCCATACTGTTACTGAATAATACCTCCACACCATAACCACATAGTGACTGAATAATACCCCCATACTGTTACTGAATAATACCACCACACCATAACCACATAGTGACTGAATAATACCCCCATACTGTTACTGAATAATACCACCATACTGTTACTGAATAATACCTCCACACCATAACCACATAGTGACTGAATAATACCCCCATACTGTTACTGAATAATACCGCCACACCTTAACCACATAGTGACTGAATAATACTTCCATACTGTTACTGAATAATACCGCCACACCATAACCACATAGTGACTGAATAATACCCCCATACTGTTACTAAATAATACTGCCAAACCATAACCACATAGTGACTGAATAATACCCCCATACTGTTACTGAATAATACCTACACACAATAACCACATAGTGACTGAATAACACCCCCATACTGTTACTGAATAATACCTCCACACCATAACCACATAGTGACTGAATAATACCCCCATACTGTTACTGAATAATACCACCACACCATAACCACATAGTGACTGAATAATACCCCCATACTGTTACTGAATAATACCACCATACTGTTACTGAATAATATCTCCACACCATAACCACATAGTGACTGAATAATACCCCCATACTGTTACTGAATAATACCGCCACACCTTAACCACATAGTGACTGAATAATACTTCCATACTGTTACTGAATAATACCGCCACACCATAACCACATAGTGACTGAATAATACCTCCATATTGTTACTGAATAATACCTCCACACCATAACCACACAGTGACCGAATTATACCCCCATACTGTTACTGAATAATACCGCCACACCATAACCACATAGTGACTGAATAATACCCCCATACTGTTACTAAATAATACTGCCACACCATAACCACATAGTCACTGAATAATACCCCCATACTGTTACTGAATAATACCCCACACCATAACCACATAGTGACTGAATAATACACCCATACTGTTAGTAAATAATACCGCCACACCTTAACCACATAGTGACTGAATAATACCCCCATACTGTTACTGAATAATACCTCCACACCATAACCACATAGTGACTGAATTGTACCCCATACTGTTACTGAATAATACCGCCCCACCATAAGCACATAGTGACTGAATATACCCCCATACTGTTACTGAATAATACCGCCACACCATAACCACATAGTGACTGAATAATACCACCATACAGTTACTGAATAACACCTACACACCATAACCACATAGTGACTGAATAATATGCCCATACTGTTACTGAATAATACCGCCACACCATAACCACATAGTGACTGAATAATACCCCCATACTGTTACTGAATAATACCGCCACACCATAAACACATAGTGACTGAATAATACCCCCATACAGTTAATGAATAATACCGCCACACCATAACCACATAGTGACTGAATAATACCCCCATACTGTTACTGAATAATACCTACACACAATAACCACATAGTGACTGAATAACACCCCCATACTGTTACTGAATAATACCTCCACACCATAACCACATAGTGACTGAATAATACCCCCATACTGTTACTGAATAATACCGCCACACCATAACCACATAGTGACAGAATAATACCCCCATACTGTTACTGAATAATACCGTCGCACCATAACCACATAGTGACTGAATAATACCCCCATACTGTTACAAAATAATACTGCCAAACCATAACCACATAGTGACTGAATAATACCCCCATACTGTTACTGAATAATACCACCACACCATAACCACATAGTGACTGAATAATACCCCCATACTGTTACTGAATAATACCACCACACCATAACCACATAGTGACTGAATAATACCCCCATACTGTTAATGAATAATACCGCCACACATAATCACATAGTGACTGAATAATACCCCCATACTGTTACTGAATAATACCCCCATACTGTTACTAAATAATACTGCCACACCATAACCACATAGTCACTGAATAATACCCCCATACTGTTACTGAATAATACCCCACACCATAACCACATAGTGACTGAATAATACACCCATACTGTTAGTAAATAATACCGCCACACCTTAACCACATAGTGACTGAATAATACCCCCATACTGTTACTGAATAATACCTCCACACCATAACCACATAGTGACTGAATTGTACCCCATACTGTTACTGAATAATACCGCCCCACCATAAGCACATAGTGACTGAATATACCCCCATACTGTTACTGAATAATACCGCCACACCATAACCACATAGTGACTGAATAATACCACCATACAGTTACTGAATAACACCTACACACCATAACCACATAGTGACTGAATAATATGCCCATACTGTTACTGAATAATACCGCCACACCATAACCACATAGTGACTGAATAATACCCCCATACTGTTACTGAATAATACCGCCACACCATAACCACATAGTGACTGAATAATACCCCCATACTGTTACTGAATAATACCGCCACACCATAACCACATAGTGACTGAATAATACCCCCATACTGTTACTGAATAATACCGCCACACCATAACCACATAGTGACTGAATAATACCCCCATACTGTTACTGAATAATACCTACACACAATAACCACATAGTGACTGAATAACACCCCCATAATGTTACTGAATAATACCCCCACACCATAACCACATAGTGACTGAATAATACCCCCATACTGTTAATGAATAATACCACCATGCCATAACCACATAGTGACTGAATAATACCCCCATACTGTTACTGAATAATACCGCCACACCATAACCACATAGTGACTGTATAATACCCCCATACTGTTACTAAATAATACCACCACACCATAACCACATAGTGACTGAATAATACCCCCATACTGTTACTGAATAATACCCCCATACTGTTACTGTATAATACCTCCACACCATAACCACATAGTGACTGATTAATACCCCCATACTGTTACTAAATAATACCACCACACCATAACCACATAGTGACTGAATAATACCCCCATACTGTTACTGAATAATACCCCCATACTGTTACTGAATAATACCTCCACACCATAACCACATAGTGACTGATTAATACCCCCATACTGTTACTGAATAATACCGCCACACCATAACCACATAGTGACTGAATAATACTGCCACACCATAACCACATAGTGACTGACTATTAGCCCGATACTGTTACTGAATAATACCCCCATACTGTTACTGAATAATACCCCCATACTGTTACTGAATAATACCACCAGACCATAACCACATAGTGACTGAATATTACCCCCATACTGTTACTGAATAATACCTCCACACCATAACCACACAGTGACTGAATAATACCCCCATACTGTTACTGAATAATACCGCCACACCATAACCACATAGTGACTGAATAATACCCCCATACTGTTACTGAATAATACCGCCACACCATAACCACATAGTGACTGAATAATACCTCCATACTGTTACTGAATAATACCTACACACAATAACCACATAGTGACTGAATAACACCCCCATACTGTTACTGAATAATACCCCCACACCATAATCACATAGTGACTGAATTGTACCCCATACTGTTACTGCATTATACCACCACACCATATCCACATAGTGACTGAATAATACCCCCATACTGTTACTGAATAATACCTCCACACCATAACCACAGTGACTGAATAATACCCCCATACTGTTACTGAATAATACCACCACACCATAACCACATAGTGACTGAATAATACCCCCATACTGTTACTGAATAATACCTCCACACCATAACCACATAGTGACTGAATAATACCCCCATACTATTACTGTATAATACCGCCACACCATAACCACATAGTGACTGAATAATACCCCCATACTGTTACTGAATAATACCTACACACAATAACCACATAGTGACTGAATAACACCCCCATACTGTTACTGAATAATACCTCCACACCATAACCACATAGTGACTGAATAATACCCCCATACTGTTACTGAATAATACCACCACACCATAACCACATAGTGACTGAATAATACCCCCATACTGTTACTGAATAATACCACCATACTGTTACTGAATAATACCTCCACACCATAACCACATAGTGACTGAATAATACCCCCATACTGTTACTGAATAATACCGCCACACCTTAACCACATAGTGACTGAATAATACTTCCATACTGTTACTGAATAATACCGCCACACCATAACCACATAGTGACTGAATAATACCCCCATACTGTTACTAAATAATACTGCCAAACCATAACCACATAGTGACTGAATAATACCCCCATACTGTTACTGAATAATACCACCACACCATAACCACATAGTGACTGAATAATACCCCCATACTGTTACTGAATAATACCACCATACTGTTACTGAATAATACCTCCACACCATAACCACATAGTGACTGAATAATACCCCCATACTGTTACTGAATAATACCGCCACACCTTAACCACATAGTGACTGAATAATACTTCCATACTGTTACTGAATAATACCGCCACACCATAACCACATAGTGACTGAATAATACCCCGATACTGTTACTAAATAATACTGCCAAACCATAACCACATAGTGACTGAATAATACCCCCATACTGTTACTGAATAATACCACCACACCATAACCACATAGTGACTGAATAATACCCCCATACTGTTACTGAATAATACCACCACACCATAACCACATAGTGACTGAATAATACCCCCATACTGTTAATAAATAATACCGCCACACCATAATCACATAGTGACTGAATAATACCCCCATACTGTTACTGAATAATACCCCCATACTGTTACTAAATAATACTGCCACACCATAACCACATAGTGACTGAATAATATCCCCATACTGTTACTGAATAATACTGCCACACCATAACCACATAGGGACTGAATAATACCCCCATACTGTTACTGAATAATACCTCCACACCATAACCACATAGTGACTGAATTGTACCCCATACTGTTACTGAATAATACCGCCACACCATAACCACAGTGACTGAATAATACTGCCACACCATAACCACATAGTGACTGAATAATACCACCATACAGTTACTGAATAACACCTACACACCATAACCACATAGTGACTGAATAATATGCCCATACTGTTACTGAATAATACCGCCACACCATAACCACATAGTGACTGAATAATACCCCCATACTGTTACTGAATAATACCGCCACACCATAACCACATAGTGACTGAATAATACCCCCATACTGTTACTGAATAATACCTACACACAATAACCACATAGTGACTGAATAACACCCCCATAATGTTACTGAATAATACCCCCACACCATAACCACATAGTGACTGAATAATACCCCCATACTGTTACTGAATAATACCACCATGCCATAACCACATAGTGACTGAATAATACCCCCATACTGTTACTGAATAATACCGCCACACCATAACCACATAGTGACTGAATAATACCCCCATACTGTTACTAAATAATACCACCACACCATAACCACATAGTGACTGAATAATACCCCCATACTGTTACTGAATAATACCCCCATACTGTTACTGAATAATACCTCCACACCATAACCACATAGTGACTGATTAATAGCCCCATACTGTTACTGAATAATACCTCCACACCATAACCACATAGTGACTGATTAATACCCCCATACTGTTACTGAATAATACCGCCACACCATAACCACATAGTGGCTGAATAATACTGCCACACCATAACCACATAGTGACTGACTATTAGCCCGATACTGTTACTGAATAATACCCCCATACTGTACTGAATAATACCCCCATACTGTTACTGAATAATACCACCAGACCATAACCACATAGTGACTGAATATTACCCCCATACTGTTACTGAATAATACCTCCACACCATAACCACACAGTGACTGAATAATACCCCCATACTGTTACTGAATAATACCCCCATACTGTTACTGAATAATACCCCCACACCATAACCACATAGTGACTGAATAATACCACCATACTGTTACTGAATAATACCGCCACACCATAAACACATAGTGACTGAATAATACCACCATACTGTTACTGAATAATACCGCCACACCATAAACACATAGTGACTGAATAATTGACGACTTATTCCAGCCACGATTCATCTGCAGAATTTGACACACATACATCTTGGTTTCTCACTTTTCCACCACCCTCCACACCTGTACCCCATCCTTTAAAAAAGCTCGTAATCCACAGTGCCCCAGATGGTAATAATGATCCGTCAGTGCTCGACACAATAAAAGTGCCCCATAAGTCAGCGTGCCTCCACAGTAATAATGCCCCCTATGTGCCGCCTGTAGATAGCGCCACAGAATCCCCTGTAGATAGCGCCACACCGTCCCCTGTAGATAGCGCCACACACTGCCCCCTGTAGATAGAACTACACACAGCCCCCTGTAGATAGTGCCACACAGCCCTTCCCCCTTGTATATAGTGCCATTTAGCCCCCTATTAGTAGATAGTGCCACACAGCCCGTCCTTGTATATAGTGCCACACAGCCCCCTTCCCATGTATATACTGCTACAAATCTCCCCCTTGTATGTAGTGGCACACAGCTCCCCCTTGTATATACTGCCACACAACTCCCCCTTGAATATACTGCCACACAACTGCCCTTGTATATAGTGCCACACAGCCCTCCTTGTATATAGTGCCACACAGCTCCCCATCCCGTTGTATATACTGCCACACAGATCCCCCTTGTATATAGTGCCACAAAGCTACCCTTTGTATATAATGCCACACAGCTCCCCCTTGTATATAGTGCCACACAGGTCCCCCCTTGTATATACTGCCACACAGCTCCCCCTTGAATATACTGCCACACAGCTCCCCCTTGTATATAGTGCCACACAGCCCCCCTTGTATATAGTGCCACACAGATCCCCATTCCCTTGTATATAGTGCCACAAAGCTCCCCTTGTATATAATGCTACACAGCTCCCCCTTGTATATAGTGCCACACAGGTCCCTCCTTGTATATACTGCCACACAGCTCCCCCCTGAATATACTGCCACACAGCTCCCCCTTGTATATAGTGTCACACAGCCCCCCTTGTATATAGTGCCACACAGATCCCCATCCCCTTGTATAT
Organism: Rhinoderma darwinii; assembly: GCF_050947455.1. Taxonomy (NCBI): domain Eukaryota; kingdom Metazoa; phylum Chordata; class Amphibia; order Anura; family Rhinodermatidae; genus Rhinoderma; species Rhinoderma darwinii. The sequence goes on from NW_027463847.1 coordinate 42,529, forward strand.
AGTGCCACACAGCTCCCCCCTTGTATATAGTGCCACAAAGCTCCCCTTGTATATAATGCCAGATAGCTCCCCTTGTATATAGTGCCACACAGTTCCCCCTTGCATATAGTGCCACACAGCTCCCCCTTGTATATACTGGCACACAACCCCTCTTGTTCATAGTGATACACAGCTCCCCCTTGTATATAATGCCAAACAGCTCCCCCTTGTATATACTGCCACACAGCTCCCCCTTGAATATACTGCCACACAACCCCCCTTGTATATAGTGCCACACAGCCCCCTTGTATATAGTGCCACACAGCTCCCCATCCCCTTGTATATACTGCCACACAGCTCCCCCCTTGTATATAGTGCCGCAAAGCTACCCCTTGTATATAATGCCACACAGCTCCCCCTTGTATATAGTGCCACACAGCTCCCCCTTGTATATACTGCCACACAGCTCCCTTGTATATAGTGCCACACAGCTCCCCATCCCCTTGTATATACTGCCAGACAGCTCCCCCCTTGTATATAGTGCCACAAAGCTACCCCTTGTATATGATGCCACACAGCTCCCCCTTGTATATAGTGCCACACAGCTCCCCCTTGAATATACTGCCACACAGCTCCCCCTTGTATATAGTGCCACACAGCCCCCCTTGTATATAGTGCCACACAGCTACCCCCTTGTATATAGTGCCACAAAGCTCCCCCTTGTATATAATGCCACACAGCTCCCCCTTGTATATAATGCCACATAGCTCTACTTGAATATAGTGCCACACAGCTCCCCCCTTGTATATAGTGCCACAAAGCTCCCCCTTGTATATAATGCCACACAGCTCTACTTGTATATAGTGCCACACAGCTCTCCCTTGCATATAGTGCCACACAGCTCCCCCTTGTATATAGTGACACACAGCTCCCCCCTTGTATATAGTGCCACACAGCTCCCCATCCCCTTGTATATACTGCCACACAGCTCCCCCCTTGTATATAGTGCCACAAAGCTACCCCTTGTATATGATGCCACACAGCTCCCCCTTGAATATACTGCCACACAGCTCCCCCTTGTATATAGTGCCACACAGCCCCCCTTGTATATAGTGCCACACAGCTGCCCCCTTGTATATAGTGCCACAAAGCTCCCCCTTGTATATAATGCCACACAGCTCCCCCTTGTATATAATGCCACATAGCTCTACTTGAATATAGTGCCACACAGCTCCCCCCTTGTATATAGTGCCACAAAGCTCCCCCTTGAATATACTGCCACACAGCTCCCCCTTGTATATAGTGCCACACAGCCCCCCTTGTATATAGTGCCACACAGCTCCCCCTTGAATATACTGCCACACAGCTCCCCCTTGTATATAGTGCCACACAGCCCCCCTTGTATATAGTGCCACACAGCTACCCCCTTGTATATAGTGCCACAAAGCTCCCCCTTGTATATAATGCCACACAGCTCCCCCTTGTATATAATGCCACATAGCTCTACTTGAATATAGTGCCACACAGCTCCCCCTTGTATATAATGCCACACAGCTCTACTTGTATATAGTGCCACACAGCTCTCCCTTGCATATAGTGCCACACAGCTCCCCCTTGTATATAGTGACACACAGCTCCCCCCTTGTATATAGTGCCACACAGCTCCCCATCCCCTTGTATATACTGCCACACAGCTCCCCCCTTGTATATAGTGCCACAAAGCTACCCCTTGTATATAATGCCACACAGCTCCTCCTTGTGTATAGTGCCACACAGCTCCCCCTCGAATATACTGCCACACAGATCCCCCTTGTATATAGTGCCACACAGTCCCCCTTGTATATAGTGCCACACAGCTCCCCATCCACTTGTATATAGTGCCACACAGCTACCTCCTTATATATAGTGCCATAAAGCTCCCCCTTGTATATAATGGCACACAGCTCCCCCTTGCATATAGTGACACACAGCTCCTCCCTTGTATATAGTGACACACAGCTCCTCCCTTGTATATAGTGCCACACAGCTCCCCCTTGTATATAGTGCCACACAGCTCTCCCTTCTACAAGTATATATTGCCACACAGCCCCCCAAAACATATTATTTTTTTTACTTACCTTGCTCCACAGCCTCCGGGCGGGACCCATACGCAGGCCAGCGTGATGCAGTGATATCATCACGCCGAACATGGCCTGCAGCATATAGTATTCAATTGTATCTGCATCCTGAGGAGCTAGCACTGAGGCCCCCCACCGGTGCTAGCAACGCCACCGGGCGGGAGGGGGCTCATGCTGCTCAGCCCATAAATGTTATGTATCGGGTGGCGTGGGCCACCTCATGCCGTGGGCCCCATAGCAGCCGCTATGGCTACTATAGCGGGCAGGGACTCTACCTAGATCAGCTGCAATAGCTAAGCTATATAGGATTGGACATTTTAGACATTGACGGTGCCAAATATGGGTTCGCCTAAAACAAGATTCTCTGTAAGGTGGGGGTGGTTGTGGTGTGGTGGTAGAGCCCCCGCAGGAGGAGCGTCACCACTTAACAATATGAACCGTTCCTTTGCTGTTGCTGGTGGTGATATTAAATATTATATACATTCTTCCCATGTGGGAGATACAGCACGTAGTTACATCTATATACAGGTGGAGCAGAATGTGGGAACAGACTGTTGTTATTCTGTGGGACCGGCAGAGCAAGGGCGCCCCTCCTGTGATGCATGGCAAAGTCTGTGTAGGCCTAGTAGGCCGCAAGATGGTGGCTGCCTCTGCGTGGTTCAGGCCCTTTTTGTAGTTGGTGGTGACTGGCTGCTAACTAAGAAGGCCCCTATAGACCTATAGCATAAGAGCCGGCTATTTCTAAGCCATATTGGTGTGACTGGACACTGCAGGCTCACTCTTTACTTGTCCTATACCGAACATCTCCTTTACGTTCCTACCCTAAGCACCAAGCGAGCTCTCTATACAGTGTGGGCTACCTCCCCCACCACCGCTCGCTCTCCGGGACCACGCTACAGCTACAGGGCCCAGCACAGTCCTCACCCGGTCCTCACCAGTCCTCGTATGACGCCTCAGTTCCAGTCCTTTCTTAAGTCTCAGCGCTCCCCTAGTCCGGTCCACCGACAGCAGCAACGGAAATGGCCAGAAGCTCGGTCCCTCAAAAGCCACCGCACTTCATCTTCTCTCCCAGCACTGAACACTACCTGGCGGGCTCGCCACTCTTCTATACACAACGCCGCCCCAGACGTGATGACACATGGAAGCATGACGTCCACCATCACTATGCAACAGAGCTTAGCAAACGCAGCCAAAGATGGCATCCAGGTCGTACATCCCGGCGCCAAAGTTTAAGTAACAACAAGTCAGTGTCCGTCTCACCACATCTGATATCAGCGCCACAGCAATCGATGCGCACGCCGTCAGATGGACACTCTTCTTCTCCATGCAGCTTGTCCTTTCCATATTGCCAGATGTTGGCCGGTGAATCCAAGACGTAAGTGACACCTGCAGAGGGGGAAATACAACACAGCCGCAACTCCAAAATGCAATACATCCATATGATAACATTTAAAGAAACAGTACAAAATAAATACAGTGGAACAATATAATGACCCCACTCTCTTGGGAATCTACATCTTACATCTCATCAGACACGAATTCACAGAGACATGAGGCGCCATGAGCCACTTTAAGAGACCTATAGATTGAGGGCTGTATTCCTCAAGAAGGCGGTAGACGGAGCAGCACTCGATGGTACAAAAAGCAGCAAAAACCTGAGGTCTTATCCTGAAACCTTCCTGTTGTTATGTAGTGACGGGACGGATATCTGACCAGCGATTATTGACCCTGAGGACACCAGTGGCCACATTGGAACCAGTCACCTCGGGGATTCAGAAAAAGTATGAAAGATGGCGGCCGTCCCGGCTCCTCGGCGTCACGCTTGTGGTTACACACGACATAAATCTTGTCACAGGCCAATGCAGGAGCCGCATGTCTGTAAGAAATCCAGGATTTCCAGGGGCTTCTGGTCGCGTGGCCCCTTCATGCGGTTACTGAGCAGATTCTCGTTGTCTCTGCAGCCAAGTAAAACAAGTGACTTCATCATCGCGAAACGTTCAGTTACAAGACGCAGAAAAGTCAATAAATAATCATCAACCATCGCCGAAGCTTAAGATCTCAGCGCGTTCCGGGACGTTCCAGGCCTCGCAGTGTTCAGCGCAGGGATTACCCTAATCCTCGGGAACAATGGGCAACTCTTCTCCTGGGGTAACGGCGGAACGCCCTCACTCACCAGCGCGTTACCACTACGTGTCCGAATAGGAATCCTGGCTCAGGGATCTGGCAGAGAAACATGGATTCCGCCAGGGAGAACGGGAAAACCTGCCCAGATCCTCCCGATTTCACTTCTGCAAAGGTCAAACAAAATGCGGTCCCTACGTGGCGTGTGATAGAGAAACGGCGACATTTCTTAATAACGACCTGATCCGGGTTCCAGATTTGCAAAAAGAAAGATGCATCAAAGGGGCCGGGCAAATAACTCGCAACGGTGGCGCCAAATTGATCATGGACTAGCAACTTCTTATGATGATTATTTCCAGCCATGATGTGGGGCAGGAAAAAAAGAAATGCGTCAGGAATGTCGTGATATGGATTAGGTAGCAGGCAAAAATCTTAATAAATTCTGCACCAGTTGCGCCAAAGTCTGCTGCACGACTTCATCACAGATATAGTATCTCCTCTACTGTACCGCCTGTCACCTGGGGCATCTACTTCAAGAAGCTCGGCCCCCACATGGCCCTGAGGGGACAATGCAGCGGGATCTGGCGGCTGGACTCTTAGGAATAATGCTATAATATGACAGCGAGGTGGGGGAGGGGTGTGGATGACCCGGAGTGACATAAGTGATGGACATTAGTCGGACATTAGATACCCATGGTCAGATCTGCGCCGTCAGTATAGCAGCGACTGACCCTCAATGTCATAAACATCTCGCTGCACAGACGGTCAGCATTAGAATAACCGTATCACGAGAATTGCATCGCGCAGCCCGGCCCGAGCGCCATATTCTGCCCTTAGAGAGGGGAGACAGTCCAATATACACACATATCGCATCAATGGGACCTGCTATGCGCTGGTCTGGACTATCAGATATTCTGGATTATTGGATGGTCATAGAAACGTCTATAATTTGTAAAGGGCAGAGAACCCCCAAAATAAAATGTGACCCCGGAATCTGCTGCTGTTACTTTATTTATTAGAGGAGTCTTCTCGTTGCTTCCCTGCTCCGGATCTGGTGAAATCCCACATTATATTTCAGCTTCGTGCTGCGACTGACGGATGATCAGATATTCTGGATTATCAGATGCCTTGTTTATAAAGGGAAGCACTATCAATTCTTATTCATATTCATAAAGGGGTGGGGCTAAGATTCTGCTCCACCTGTGTAGTATATAATAATATATAATGACCCTGAAAAGTGTAGGAATTGTTCAGCAGTAAATAACCATCGTCGGGCGTTATGCAGTGGGGTGGACTTTAGTGCCCGCAGCATCGTGTATAATCCATCGTAGTTTGTTTCTGTAGAAGCTGCTTAGAAAAACCAAAATTGTGGTAGTAGATGGGTCAATATCCATCCGTATAGGACTGTACAATAACTGACCACTAGATGGCGACGTCACTCCAGTCATCACCCCAACAGCTTCAACACAAAACAATTACCCAGAAGGACCCTGCTACATTTTGGAAACAGCAATGTCGTGACCTTAACATTATAGTCAGGACTGTGAACTAGATTACATTATATATCAGTAATGTCAGTGACAGGGGGCGGGGCTGTGACAACCTCTCACACATGATATACAGGCTGGTTGTCAGTAGTAATAGATGAATAGCTGTGACTGTATATAAGATGTGTGGATCTCATGTCTGATCACAGTGTAATTATATTATATATCAGTGATGTCAGTACAGGGGGCGGAGCTGTGACAACCTCTCACACATGATATACAGGCTGGTTGTCAGTAGTAATAGATGAATAGCTGTTACTGTATATAAGATGTGTGGATCTCATGTCTGATCACAGTGTAATTATATTATATATCAGTGATGTCAGTAACAGGGGGCGGGGCTGTGACAACCTCTCACACATGATATACAGGCTGGTTGTCAGTAGTAATAGATGAATAGCTGTTACTGTATATAAGATGTGTGGATCTCATGTCTGATCACAATGTAATTATATTATATATCAGTGATGTCAGTAACAGGGGGCGGGGCTGTGACAACCTCTCACACATGATATACAGGCTGGTTGTCAGTAGTAATAGATGAATAGCTGTTACTGTATATAAGATGTGTGGATCTCATGTCTGATCACAGTGTAATTATATTATATATCAGTGATGTCAGTAACAGGGGGCGGAGCTGTGACAACCTCTCACACATGATATACAGGCTGGTTGTCAGTAGTAATAGATGAATAGCTGTGACTGTATATAAGATGTGTGGATCTCATGTCTGATCACAGTGTAATTATATTATATATCAGTGATGTCAGTACAGGGGGCGGAGCTGTGACAACCTCTCACACAGGATATACAGGCTGGTTGTCAGTAGTAATAGATGAATAGCTGTTACTGTATATAAGATGTGTGGATCTCATGTCTGATCACAGTGTAATTATATTATATATCAGTGATGTCAGTAACAGGGGGCGGAGCTGTGACAACCTCTCACACATGATATACAGGCTGGTTGTCAGTAGTAATAGATGAATAGCTGTTACTGTATATAAGATGTGTGGATCTCATGTCTGATCACAATGTAATTATATTATATATCAGTGATGTCAGTAACAGGGGGCGGGGCTGTGACAACCTCTCACACATGATATACAGGCTGGTTGTCAGTAGTAATAGATGAATAGCTGTTACTGTATATAAGATGTGTGGATCTCATGTCTGATCACAATGTAATTATATTATATATCAGTGATGTCAGTAACAGGGGGCGGGGCTGTGACAACCTCTCACACATGATATACAGGCTGGTTGTCAGTAGTAATAGATGAATAGCTGTTACTGTATATAAGATGTGTGGATCTCATGTCTGATCACAATGTAATTATATTATATATCAGTGATGTCTGTAATAGGGGGCGGGGCTGTGACAACCTCTCACACATGATATACAGGCTGGTTGTGAGTAGTAATAGATGAATAGCTGTTACTGTATATAAGATGTGCGGATCTCATGTCTGATCACAGTGTAATTATATTATATATCAGTGAGGTCAGTAACAGGGGGCGGGGCTGTGACAACCTCTCACACATGATATACAGGCTGGTTGTCAGTAGTAGTAGATGAATAGCTGTTCCTGTATATAAGATGTGTGGATCTCATGTCTGATCACAGTGTAATTATATTATATATCAGTGATGTCAGTAACAGGGGGCGGGGCTGTGACAACCTCTCACACATGATATACAGGCTGGTTGTCAGGAGTAATAGATGAATAGCTGTTACTGTATATAAGATGTGTGGATCTCATGTCTGATCACAGTGTAATTATATTATATATCAGTGATGTCAGTAACAGGGGACGGAGCTGTGACAACCTCTCACACATGATGTACAGGCTGGTTGTCAGTAGTAATAGATGAATAGCTGTGACTGTATATAAGATGTGTGGATCTCATGTCTGATCACAGTGTAATTATATTATATATCAGTGATGTCAGTACAGGGGGCGGAGCTGTGACAACCTCTCACACAGGATATACAGGCTGGTTGTCAGTAGTAATAGATGAATAGCTGTTACTGTATATAAGATGTGTGGATCTCATGTCTGATCACAATATAATTATATTATATATCAGTGATGTTAGTAACAGGGGGCGGAGCTGTGACAACCTCTCACACATGATATACAGGCTGGTTGTCAGTAGTAATAGATGAATAGCTGTTACTGTATATAAGATGTGTGGATCTCATGTCTGATCACAGTGTAATTATATTATATATCAGTGATGTCAGTAACAGGGGGCGGGGCTGTGACAACCTCTCACACATGATATACAGGCTGGTTGTCAGTAGTAATAGATGAATAGCTGTTACTGTATATAAGATGTGTGGATCTCATGTCTGATCACAATGTAATTATATTATATATCAGTGATGTCAGTAACAGGGGGCGGGGCTGTGACAACCTCTCACACATGATATACAGGCTGGTTGTCAGTAGTAATAGATGAATAGCTGTTACTGTATATAAGATGTGTGGATCTCATGTCTGATCACAGTGTAATTATATTATATATCAGTGATGTCAGTAACAGGGGGCGGGGCTGTGACAACCTCTCACACATGATATACAGGCTGGTTGTCAGGAGTAATAGATGAATAGCTGTTACTGTATATAAGATGTGTGGATCTCATGTCTGATCACAGTGTAATTATATTATATATCAGTGATGTCAGTAACAGGGGGCGGAGCTGTGACAACCTCTCACACATGATGTACAGGCTGGTTGTCAGTAGTAATAGATGAATAGCTGTTACTGTATATAAGATGTGTGGATCTCATCTCTGATCACAATGTAATTATATTATATATCAGTGCTGTCAGTAACAGGGGGCGGGGCTGTGACAACCTCTCACATGATATACAGGCTGGTTGTCAGTAGTAATAGATGAATAGCTGTTACTGTATATAAGATGTGTGGATCTCATGTCTGATCACAATGTAATTATATTATATATCAGTATGTCAATAACAGGGGGCGGGGCTGTGACAACCTCTCACACATCGTCGTGCGCTTATCATGGTGCGCCTATCATTGAGCGCCTATCGTCGTTGCTAATCATCGTGCGCCTATCATCGTGCGCCTATCATCGTGCGCCTATGATTGGACACCTATCATCGTGCGCCTATCATCGAACACCTATCATCGTGCGCCTATCATCGAACACCTATCATCGTGCGCCTATCATGGTGTGCTTATCATCGTGCGTCTATCGAGTGCCTATAATCGTACGCCTATCATCAAGTGCCTATAATCGTACGCCTATCATCGAGTTCCTATCATCGTGCACCTATCATCGAGTGCCTATCATCGTGCGCCTATCATCGAGCGCCTATCATCGAGCGCCTATCATCGAGCGCCTATCATCGAGCGCCTATCATCGTGCGCCTATCATCGAGCGCCTATCATCGTGCGCCTATCATCGAGCGCCTATCATCGAGCGCCTATCATCGTGCGCCTATCATCGAGCGCCTATCATCGTGCGCCTATCATCGAGCGCCTATCATCGTGCACCTATCATCGAGCGCCTATCATCGCGCGCCTATCATTGAGCGCCTATTATCGTGTGCCTATCATCGAGCGCCTATCATCGAGTGCCTATCATCGTGCACCTATCATCGAGCGCCTATCATCGTGCGCCTATCATCGCGCGCCTATCATTGAGCGCCTATTATCGTGTGCCTATCATTGAGCGCCTATCATCGTGCGCCTATCATCGAGCGCCTATCATCGTGCGCCTATCATCGTGCACCTATCATCGAGCGCCTATCATCGTGCACCTATCATCGAGCGCCTATCATCGTGCACCTATCATCGAGTGCCTATCATCGTGCACCTATCATCGAGCGCCTATCATCGTGCGTCTATCATCGCGCGCCTATCATTGAGCGCCTATTATCGTGTGCCTATCATCGTGTGCCTATCATCGTGCTACATCATTGATGAGCGCCTATAGTGCACCTATCATCGAGCGCCTATCATCATTGATGAGCGCCTATCATCGTGCGCCTATCATCCTTGCGCCTATCATCACGCGCCTATCGTGCTACATCATTGTTGAGCGCCTATCGTGCGCCTATCATCGTGCGCCCATCATCGATCGCCCCTCATCGAGCGCCTATCATCGTGCGCCTATCATCTTGCGCCTATCATCTTGCGCCTATCATCGTGCTACATCATTGATGAGCGCCTATAATCGTGCGCCCATCAACGATCGCCCATCATCTAGCGCCCATCATTATGCACCGATCATCGTGCTCCCATCATCGAGCGCCCATCATCGCGCGCCCATCATCGCACGCCCATCATCCTTGAACCTATCATCGTGCGCCTATCGTCGAGCCCCTATCATCGAGCGCCTATCATCGCGCGCCTATCATCGTGCTACATCATTGATGAGCGCCTATCATTATGCGCCTATCATGGTGCGCTTATCATCGTGCGCCTATCATAGTGCACCTATCATTGGACACCTATCATCATGCGCCTATCATCGAACACCTATCATCGTGCGCCTATCATCGAACACCTATCATCGTGCGCCTATCATCGAGCGCCTATCATGGTGCGCTTATCATCGTGTATCTATCATCGAGTGCCTATAATCGTACGCCTATCATCGAGTGCCTATAATCGTACGCCTATCATCGAGTGCCTATCATCGTGCACCTATCATCGAGTGCCTGTCATCGTGCACCTATCATCGTGCGCCTATCATCGTGCGCCTATCATCGAGCGCCTATCATCGAGCGCCTATCATCTTGCGCCTATCATCGAGTGCCTATCATCGTGCACTTATCATGGAGTGCCTATCATCGTGCGCCTATCATCGTGTGCCTATCATCGAGCGCCTATCATGGTGCGCCTATCATCGTGCGCCTATCATCGAGCGCCTATAATCGTACGCCTATCGTCGAGTGCCTATCAGAGTGCGCCTATCATCTTGCGCCTATCGTCGTGCGCCTATCATCGTGCTACATCATTGATGAGCGCCTATCATCGTGCGCCCAACATCGATCGCCCATCATCGAGCGCCTATCATAGTGCGCCTATCATCTTGCGCCTATCGTCGTGCGCCTATCATCGTGCTACATCATTGATGAGCGCCTATCATCGTGCGCCCAACATCGATCGCCCATCATCGAGCGCCCATCATCACGCTCCCATCATCGAGCGCCCATCATCGTGCACCCATCATCGTGCTCCCATCATCGTGCGCCCATCATCGCGCACCCATCATCGCGCGCCCATCATCGTGCTACATCATTGATAAGCGCCTATCGTGCACCTATCATCGAGTGCCTATCATCATTGATGAGCGCCTATCATCGTGCGCCTATCATCCTTGCGCCTATCATTGTGCGCCTATCATCGAGCACCTATCATCGTGCTACATCTTTGTTGAGCGCCTATCATCGTGCGCCCATCATCGATCGCCTATCATGGTGCGCTTATCATCGTGCGTCTATCATCGAGTGCCTATAATCGTACGCCTATCATCGAGTGCCTATCATAGTGCGCCTATCATCTTGCGCCTATCGTCGTGCGCCTATCATCGTGCTACATCATTGATGAGCGCCTATCATCGTGCTCCCAACATCGATCGCCCATCATCGAGCGCCTATCATAGTGCGCCTATCATCTTGCGCCTATTGTCGTGCGCCTATCATCGTGCTACATCATTGATGAGCGCCTATCATCGTGCTACATCATTGATGAGCGCCTATCATCGTGCGCCCAACATCGATCGCCCATCATCGAGCGCCCATCATCACGCTCCCATCATCGAGCGCCCATCATCGTGCACCCATCATCGTGCTCCCATCATCGCGCACCCATCATCGCGCGCCCATCATCGTGCTACATCATTGATAAGCGCCTATCGTGCACCTATCATCGAGTGCCTATCATCATTGATGAGCGCCTATCATCGTGCGCCTATCATCCTTGCGCCTATCATTGTGCGCCTATCATCGAGCACCTATCATCGTGCTACATCTTTGTTGAGCGCCTATCGTGCGCCTATCATCGTGCGCCCATCTTCGATCGCCCCTCATCGAGCGCGTATCATCGTGCGCCTATCATCGTGTGCCTATCATCGTGCGCCTATCATCGCGCTACATCATTGTTGAGCGCCTATCATCGTGCGCCCATCATCGATCGCCCATCATCGAGCGCCTATCATCGTGCGCCTATCATCGAGTGCCTATCATCATTGATGAGTGCCTATCATCGTGCCCCTATCATCCTTGCACCTATCAACGAGCACCTATCATCGTGCTACATCTTTGTTGAGCGCCTATCATGCGCCTATCATTGTGCGCCCATCATCGATCGCCCCTCATCGAGCGCCTATCATCGTGCGCCTATCATCGTGCTACATCATTGTTGAGCGCCTATCATCGTGCACCCATCGTCGATCACCCATCATCGAGCGCCTATCATCGTGCGCCTATCATCTTGCGCCTATCATCATACTAAATAATTGTTGAGCGCCTATCATCGTGCGCCCATCATCGATCGCCCATCATTGAGCGGCCATCATCGCACTCCCATCATCGAGCGCCTATCATCAAGCTCCTATCATTGAGAGCCCATCATCGCGCGCCCATCATCGAACACCTATCATCGTGCGCCTATCATCGTGCGCCTATCATTGAGCACCTATCATCGTGTGCCTATCATCGTGTGCCTATCTTCGTGTGCCTATCATCGTGCTACATCATTGATGAGCGCCTATCGTGCACCTATCATCGAGCGCCTATCATCATTGATGAGCGCCTATCATCGTGCGCCTATCATTGTGCGCCTATCATCGCGCGCCTATCATCGTGCTACATCATTGTTGAGCGCCTATCGTGTGCCTATCATCGTGCACCCGTCATCGATCGCCCATCATCGAGCGCCTATCATCATGCGCCTATCATCTTGCGCCTATCATCTTGCGCCTATCATCGTGCTACATCATTGATGAGTGCCTATCATCGTGCGCCCATCATCGATCGCCCATCATCGAGCGCTCATCATCACGCTCCCATCAACGAGCGCCCATCATCGTGTGCCCATAATCGCGCGCCCACCATTGCACACCCATCATCGTGCTATATCATTGATGAGCGCCTATCGTGCACCTATCATCGTGCGCCTATCATCCTTGCGCCCATCATTGAGCGCCCATCATCTCGCTCCCATCATCGCGCTCCCATCAACGAGCGCCCATCATCGCGCTCCCATCATCGCGCGCCCATCATCGCGCACCCATCATTGCGCTCCCATCATTGAGTGCCCATCATCGCTCTCCCATCATCGAGCGCCCATCATTGTGCGCCCATCATTGTGCGCCCATCATCGAGTGCCCATCATCACGCTCCCATCATCGCGCTCCCATCATCGCGCTCCCATCATCGCGCACCCATCATTGCGCACCCATCATCGCACGCCCATCATCGCGCACCCTTCATCGAGCGCCCATCATCACACGCACATCATCGCGCGCCCATCATCGTGCTCCCATCATTGATTGCCCATCATCACGCTCCCATCATCGAGCGCCCATCATCGTGCGCACATCATCGAGTGCCCATCATCGTGCGCCCATCATTCAGTGCCCATCATTGCGCTCCCATCATCGCGCTCCCGTCATCGCGCACCCATCATTGCGCGCCCATCATCGCGCACCCATCATCGAGTGCCCATCAATATGCACCCATCTTCGTGCGCCCATCATCGAGTGCCCATCATCGTGCACCCATCATTGAGTGCCCATCATCGCGCTCCCATCATCGCGCGCCCATCATCGCGTGCCCATCATCGCGCGCCCATCATTGCACGCCAATCATCGTGCTACATCATATATCAGCGCTCGTTACGAGCAGGAAATCTTCCCGTGTAAAAGGACTCTATGATAAATCCATGACTGAGGCGGAGACATTATTAGATATTAATGATCAGCAGTGACCGCCTCCTCCACCGCCATCAATCTGCTGTTCATAGATGAGGCCTCTCTACTCCTACAAGTGTGTCACCCAGCTTTCCGGCGGCTCTACTGGTTCTGTATAGCTCCAGGGCCTCTACATCCCGGCTTCCTCCTCTCAGTCCTATGTAAACATCCAGCAGCTACACAACTTGTCACCGGAGGAGCGGAAGACGCGTGGTGACAAGTGGCTCCTTGAAGCCTTGGCCCCGGCTGCTCAGTGTGAGTTGCTGCTCTCGAGGGCCCTTGAGAATCTGTGAGGTATTTGATGGAGACGTTGCGCCTGACCCTGGAAGACTTCACACACAGTCCATTAATGGAGTAAACATTGCAAGGTCTCGTATATAGGAAGCTGCTCGTATATAGTATACAGGGACTCCTGCCGCCAGTCACTATGAAACTCTTAAAGGGCCAGTACAAGCCTCTGTAGATAAAACCTAAATCAAGTGTAATGGAAAGTTCTGCACCTTCTCGTAAACTTTATGTTTCTATTCCGCATTATTTTCAAGATCTCTGCTTTTAGTCAGTGAATGGGAACAGAGGCTTATATCTTACCTTTTTCCGCTTACACAGCTGAGGGTTTGCAACAATGTATCAGTATAGACAATCCCCTGTGAGCTTAACAAATTCAGAAGCACAAATCTCTCTCCTGTCCTGGACTCTAGGTTGACAGCTCTTACCTGCACTGATACACTGTAACAAACCCTGTGTGCAACCGAAGCTGTATGAGCAGGACAAGGTCAGGATGGGATTCCAGTTTCTGCATGTAAACAAGTAACGGATCAACCTGCTGACCGCAAGCAGAGGTCTTATAAATGGCGAGGAATTGAAACACAAAGAGGCAGATTTAGTAGGACAGGCATTTCGTATGTCAGTCTGAGCATGAAGGCCGCAGGAGTAAAAAGCGCCAAAATTATTAATAGCGCACGCGCATCCTCGACGGTCTGTGGGCCACAGAGAGAACACGGCGCTACCTGGGAGCTGGAGTAGATCTCCTCTATAACCTGGCGTCAATTATAATAAATGTATTTGGCAGGGCTGACCCCCACTTCAGATAAACTCCACCCCTTTTGGCGTTAGCGGCGAAAACCGCACAAATGCTGAAATTGTATAATCTTCTATTCTTGAGCTTCTATTATAACAAAGCAACAAGGAGACTCCTCTGATTCCGGGGTGACGTTATATCCGGGACTCCTCATGGTTCCTGATCGACTTCTCTGTAATGGTTGATAATTCTGAATATCTGATAATCCGGCGCCTGTCAGGTCCCATTGATGCCGGATTAAAGGAACTTCACTGTAGTAAAAATAGTGGCGTTTATATGGGATGAGTCTTATTTCCCATCTCCCCTCACTGCTCGTATCACCGCATGGAGCAGCGCAGGTAATGAGTTTGGAGACACGATCTGTCTCCGCAGCAACTATCCAGGCAGGATAATGGGGGTGATTGTTTTATTATCTGTGTCATTGGGTGGTTATAAAAAGACAGTGAAGACCTGTCCCCCCGAATTTCCGTCTGCTTTGTTGATTTGCATTCGCGACATTCCCCCTGGTTCGTTTTCCTGACCCTCAATCAGCTCCTCGCATGTTGCCCCCTCAATCAGCTCCTCACATGCTGCCCCCTCCATCAGCTCCACACATGCTGCCCCCTCCATCAGCTCCTCGCATGCTGCCCCCTCAATCAGCTCCTCATATGCTGCCCCTCAATCAGCTCCTCACATGCTGCCCCTCAATCAGCTCCTCACATGCTGCCCCCTCAATCAGCTCCACACATGCTGCCCCCTCAATCAGCTCCTCGCATGTTGCCCCCTCAATCAGCTCCACACATGCTGCCCCCTCCATCAGCTCCTCGCATGCTGCCCCCTCAATCAGCTCCTCATATGCTGCCCCTCAATCAGCTCCTCACATGCTGCCCCTCAATCAGCTCCTCGCATGTTGCCCCCTCAATCAGCTCCACACATGCTGCCCCCTCAATCAGCTCCTCATATGCTGCCCCCTCAATCAGCTTCTCACATGCTGCCCCTCAATCAGCTCCTCACATGCTGCCCCCTCAATCAGCTTCTCACATGCTGCCCCTCAATCAGCTCCTCACATGCTGCCCCCTCAATCAGCTCCTCATATGCTGCCCCCTCAACCAGCTCCTCATATGCTGCCCCCTCCATCAGCTCCTCGCATGCTGCCCCCTCAATCAGCTCCACACATGCTGCCCCCTCAATCAGCTCCACACATGCTGCCCCCTCAATCAGCTCCTCATATGCTGCCCCCTCAATCAGCTCCTCACATGCTGCCCCCTCAATCAGCTCCTCACATGCTGCCACCTCAATCAGCTCCTCACATGCTGCCCCCTCAATCAGCTCCTCATATGCTGCCCCCTCAATCAGCTCCACACATGCTGCCCCCTCAATCAACTCCTCGCATGCTGCCCCCTCAATCAGCTCCTCACATGCTGCCCCCTCAATCAGCTCCTCATATGCTGCCCCGTCAATCAGCTCCTCACATGCTGCCCCCTCAATCAGCTCCACACATGCTGCCCCCTCAATCAGCTCCTCGCATGCTGCCCCCTCAATCAGCTCCACACATGCTGCCCCCTCAATCAGCTCCTCACATGCTGCCCCTCAATCAGCTCCTCATATGCTGCCCCGTCATTCAGCTCCTCATATGCTGCCCCCTCAATCAGCTCCTCATATGCTGCACCCTCAATCAGCTCCTCACATGCTGCCCCCTCAATCAGCTCCTCATATGCTGCCCCCTCAATCAGCTCCTCATATGCTGCCCCCTCAATCAGCTCCTCATATGCTGCACCCTCAATCAGTTCCTCACATGCTGCCCCCTCAATCAGCTCCTCGCATGCTGCCCCCTCAATCAGCTCCTCATATGCTGCCCCCTCAATCAGCTCCTCATATGCTGCCCCCTCAATCAGCTCCTCGCATGCTGCCCCCTCAATCAGCTCCTCATATGCTGCCCCGTCAATCAGCTCCTCGCATGCTGCCCCCTCAATCAGCTCATCGCATGCTGCCGCCTCAATCAGCTTCTTGCATCCTGCCCCTCAATCAGCTCCTCGCATGCTGCCCCCTCAATCAGCTCATCGCATGCTGCCCCTTCAATCAGCTCATCACATGCTGCCCCCTCAATCAGCTCCTCATATGCTGCCCCCTCAATCAGCTCCTCACATGCTGCCCCCTCAATCAGCTCCTCATATGCTGCCCCCTCAATCAGCTCCACACATGCTGCCCCCTCAATCAGCTCCTCATATGCTGCCCCCTCAATCAGCTCCTCACATGCTGCCCCCTCAATCAGCTCCTCATATGCTGCCCCCTCAACCAGCTCCTCATATGCTGCCCCCTCCATCAGCTCCTCGCGTGCTGCCCCCTCAATCAGCTCCTCATATGCTGCCCCCTCAATCAGCTCCACACATGCTGCCCCCTCAATCAGCTCCTCACATGCTGCCCCCTCAATCAGCTCCTCATATGCTGCCCCCTCAATCAGCTCCTCACATGCTGCCCCCTCAATCAGCTCCTCACATGCTGCCCCCTCAATCAGCTCCTCACATGCTGCTCCCTCAATCAGCTCCTCATATGCTGCTCCCTCAATCAGCTCCTCACATGCTGCTCCCTCAATCAGCTCCACACATGCTGCCCCCTCAATCAGCTCCTCATATGCTGCCCCCTCAATCAGCTCCACACATGCTGCCCCCTCAATCAGCTCCTCACATGCTGCTCCCTCAATCAGCTCCTCGCATGCTGCTCCCTCAATCAGCTCCTCACATGCTGCCACCTCAATCAGCTCCACACATGCTGCCCCGTCAATCAGCTCCTCGCATGCTGCCCCCTCAATCAGCTCCTCATATGCTGCCCCCTCAATCAGCTCCTCATATGCTGCCCCGTCAATCAGCTCCTCACATGCTGCCCCCTCAATCAGCTCCACACATGCTGCCCCCTCAATCAGCTCCTCGCATGCTGCCCTATCAATCAGCTCCACACATGCTGCCCCCTCAATCAGCTCCTCATATGCTGCCCCCTCAATCAGCTCCTCACATGCTGCCCCCTCAATCAGCTCCTCACATGCTGCCCCCTCAATCAGCTCCTCACATGCTGCCCCCTCAATCAGCTCCTCGCATGCTGCCCCCTCAATCAGCTCCTCATATGCTGCCCCCTCAATCAGCTCCTCATATGCTGCCCCCTCAATCAGCTCCTCGCATGCTGCCCCCTCAATCAGCTCCTCATATGCTGCCCCCTCAATCAGCTCATCGCATGCTGCCGCCTCAATCAGCTTCTTGCATCCTGCCCCTCAATCAGCTCCTCGCATGCTGCCCCCTCAATCAGCTCATCACATGCTGCCCCCTCAATCAGCTCATCGCATGCTGCCCCTTCAATCAGCTCATCACATGCTGCCCCCTCAATCAGCTCATCGCATGCTGCCCCCTCAATCAGCTTCTTGCATCCTGCCCCTCAGTCAGCTCCTCGCATGCTGCCCCCTCAATCAGCTCCTCACAAGCTGCCCCCTCAATCAGCTCCTCACATGCTGCCCCCTCCATCAGCTCCTCACATGCTGCCCCCTCAATCAGCTCCACACATGCTGCCCCCTTAATAAGCTCCTTACATGCTGCCCCCTCAAAAAGCTCCTCAAATGCTGCCCCCTCAATCAGCTCCTCACAAGCTGCCCCCTCAATCAGCTCCTCACATGCTGCCCCCTCAATCAGCTCCTCACAAGCTGCCTCCTCAATCAGGTCCTCACATGCTGCCTCCTCAATCAGCTCCACACATGCTGCCCCCTCAATCAGCTCCTCACATGCTGCTCCCTCAATCAGCTCCACACATGCTGCCCCCTCAATCAGCTCCACACATGCTGCCCCCTCAATCAGCTCCACACATGCTGCCCCCTCAATCAGCTCCTCACATGCTGCCCCGTCAATCAGCTCCTCACATGCTGCCCCCTCAATCAGCTCCACACATGCTGCCCCCTCAATCAGCTCCTCACATGCTGCCCCCTCAATCAGCTCCTCACATGCTGCTCCCTCAATCAGCTCCTCGCATGCTGCCCCCTCAATCAGCTCATCGCATGCTGCCCCCTCCATCAGCTCCTCACATGCTGCCCCCTCAATCAGCTCCTCACATGCTGCTCCCTCAATCAGCTCCTCGCATGCTGCCCCCTCCATCAGCTCCTCACATGCTGACCCTCAATCAGCTCCTTGCATGCTGCCCCCTCAATCAGCTCCTCACATGCTGCCCCCTCAATCAGCTCCTCACATGCTGCCCCCCTCAATCAGCTCCTCACATGCTGCCCCCTCAATCAGCTCCTCACATGCTGCCCCCTCAATCAGCTCCTCACATGCTGCTCCCCCAATCAGCTCCACACATGCTGCCCCCTCAATCAGCTCCACACATGCTGCCCCCTCAATCAGCTCCACACATGCTGCCCCCTCAATCAGCTCCTCATATGCTGCCCCCTCAATCAGCTCCTCATATGCTGCCCCCTCAATCAGCTCCTCGCATGCTGCCCCCTCAATCAGCTCCTCATATGCTGCCCCGTCAATCAGCTCCTCGCATGCTGCCCCCTCAATCAGCTCATCGCATGCTGCCGCCTCAATCAGCTTCTTGCATCCTGCCCCTCAATCAGCTCCTCGCATGCTGCCCCCTCAATCAGCTCATCGCATGCTGCCCCTTCAATCAGCTCATCACATGCTGCCCCCTCAATCAGCTCCTCATATGCTGCCCCCTCAATCAGCTCCTCACATGCTGCCCCCTCAATCAGCTCCTCATATGCTGCCCCCTCAATCAGCTCCACACATGCTGCCCCCTCAATCAGCTCCTCATATGCTGCCCCCTCAATCAGCTCCTCACATGCTGCCCCCTCAATCAGCTCCTCATATGCTGCCCCCTCAACCAGCTCCTCATATGCTGCCCCCTCCATCAGCTCCTCGCGTGCTGCCCCCTCAAT
>NW_027463847.1:62418-129646 GCF_050947455.1 Rhinoderma darwinii
TCTCTCTCCCTCTCTTCTCTGTATATATCCTCTCTTTTTATGTTCCTCAATTGTCTCTCGCTTTCTCTTTCTTTCTTTCTTTCTCTTTCTTTCTTTCTTTCTTTCTTTCTTTCTTTCTTTCTTTCTTTCTTTCTTTCGCTCACTCTCCAACATTTTCTCTCTCTCTTTCTCTCTCCTTCTGCCTCTCCCCTACTCTTTTTCTCTCTCTCTCTTTTTCCCTCTCTCTCTTTCTCTCACACTCTCTTTCTCTTTTGTTCCCTCTTTCTTTCTCTCTTTTCCCTCTCTTTTTTTCCCTCTCTTTCTCTCTCACTCTCTTTCGTTCCCTCTTTCTTTTCTCTCTCTTTTTCCCTCTCTTTCTCTCTCTCACTCTCTTTCACTTTCTTTCTCTCTCTCTTTCATTCCCTCTCTCTCTTTCTCTCTCTCTTTCTCTCTATTTTCTTTTTCTCTCTCTTTCTTTCTCTCTTTCTCTCCCTCTCTCGCCCCTCTCTCTCTCTTCCCTGTATATATCCTCTCTTTTTATGTTCCTCAATTGTCTCTCGCTTTCTCTCTTTCTTTCTTTCTTACTTTCTTTCTTTCTTAATTTCTCTCCTTTCTTTCTCTCTTTTTCGCTCACTCTCCAACATTTTCTCTCTCTCTCTTTCTCTCTCTTTCTCTCTCGCTCTCTCTCTCTTTCGCTCTCTTTCTCTCTTTCTGTTTCTCTGTCTTTCTTTCTCTCTCCTAACTCTTCCTTTTTCTCATACTTCCCTTTCTCTCTTTCTCTCTCTCTCTTTCTCTCGCTCTCTCTCTCTGTTTCTTTCTCTGTCTCTTTCTCACTATCTCTCTCTTTCTTTCTCTATCTTTCTCTCTCGCTCTCTATTTATCTCTATTTCTCTCTCCTTCTGCCTCTCCCCTACACTCTCTTTTTCTCTCACTCTTGTCTCTCTTTCTCTCTCTATTTTTCTATCTCTTTTCCCTTCTTTCTCTCTCTCTCTCTTTTTCTCTTCCCAACTCGCTCTCTCTTTTTCTGTTTATCTCTTTTTCTCTCTCTCCTTCTGCCTCTCCGCTACTCTCTTTTTCTCTCTCTCTCTTTTTCCCTCTCTCTCTTTCTCTCACACTCTCTCTTTCGTTCCCTCTTTTTTTCTCTCTCTTTTTCCCCTCTCTTTCACTTTCTTTCTCTCTCTTTCTCTCTCTTTCATTCCCTCTCTCTCTTTCTCTCTCTCTCTCTCTGTCTCTCTCTCTTTCTCTCTCTCTTTCTCTCTCATTCTCTGTCTTTCTCTTTCTCTCTAAATATCTTTCTCTCTCTTTCTCACTTTCTCTCTTTCTTTCTCTCTCCTTCTGCCTCTCCCCTACTCTTTTTCTCTCTCTCTTTTTCCCCTCTCTCTCTTTCTCTCACACTCTCTTTCTCTTTTGTTCCCTCTTTCTTTCTCTCTTTTCCCTCTCTTTTTTCCCTCTCTCTCTCTCTCACTCTCTTTCGTTCCCTCTTTCTTTTCAATCTCTTTTTTCCCTCTCTTTCCCTCTCTCTCTCTTTCTCTCTCTCACTCTCTTTCACTTTCTTTCTCTCTCTCTTTCATTCCCTCTCTCTCTTTATCTCTCTTTCTTTTTCTCACTCTCTTTCTTTCTCTCTTTCTCTCTCTCTTTCTCTCCCTCTCTCGCCCCTCTCTCTCTCTTCCCTGTATATATCCTCTCTTTTTATGTTCCTCAATTGTCTCTCGCTTTCTCTTTCTTTCTTTCTTACTTTCTTTCTTTCTTAATTTCTCTCCTTTCTTTCTCTCTTTTTCGCTCACTCTCCAACATTTTCTCTCTCTCTCTCTCTCTTTCTCTCTCGCTCTCTTTCTCTCCATTTCTCTCTTTTTCTCTCTTTCTGTTTCTCTGTCTTTCTTTCTCTCTCCTAACTCTTCCTCTTTCTCATACTTCCCTTTCTCTCTCTCTCTTTCTCTCGCTCTCTCTCTCTGTTTCTATCTCTCTCTTTCTTTCTCTATCTTTCTCTCTCGCTCTCTATTTATCTCTCTTTCTCTCTCCTTCTGCCTCTCCCCTACATTCTCTTTTTCTCTCACTCTTGTCTCTCTTTCTCTCTCTATTTTTCTATCTCTTTTCCCTTCTCTCTCTCTCTCTCTTTTTCTCTTCCCAACTCGCTCTCTCTTTTTCTGTTTCTCTCTCTTTCTCTCTCCGTTTGTTTCTTTCTTTCTCTCTCTTTCTTTCTCTCTTTCTTTCTCTCTCCTTCTGCCTCTCCGCTACTCTCTCTCTTTCTCTCTCTCTCTCTCTCTTTTTCCCTCTCTCTCTTTCTCTCACACTCTCTCTTTTGTTCCCTCTTTCTTTCTCTCTCTCTCTTTTCCCTCTCTTTTTCCCTCTCTCTCCTTCTCTCTCTCACTCTCTTTCGTTCCCTCTTTCTTTTTTCTGTCTCTCTCTCTTTTCCCTCTCTCTCTTTCTCTCACACTCTCTCTTTTGTTCCCTCTTTCTTTCTCTCTCTCTCTTTTCCCTCTCTTTTTCCCTCTCTCTCCTTCTCTCTCTCACTCTCTTTCGTTCCCTCTTTTTTTCTCTCTCTCTTTTTCCCCTCTTTCACTTTCTTTCTCTCTCTTTCTCTCTCTCTCTGTGTCTCTCTCTTTCTCTTTCTCTCTCGTTCTCTGTCTTTCTCTTTCTCTCTAAATATCTTTCTCTCTCTTTCTCACTTTCTCTCTTTCTTTCTCTCTCCTTCTGCCTCTCCCCTACTCTTTTTCTCTCTCTCACTTTTTCCCTCTCTCTCTTTCTCTCACACTCTCTTTCTCTTTTGTTCCCTCTTTCTTTCTCTCTTTTCCCTCTCTTTTTTCCCTCTCTTTCTCTCACTCTCTTTCTTTTTTCTCTCTCTTTTTCCCCTCTCTTTCACTTTCTCTTTCTCTCTCTCTCTTTCATTCCCTCTCTCTCTTTCTCTCTCTGTGTCTCTCTCTTTCTCTCTCGTTCTCTGTCTTTCTCTCTAAATATCTATATCTCTATTTCTCTTTCTCTCGTTCAGTGTCACTCTTTTTCTCTATTTCTCTCTTTCTTTCTCGCTCTCTATTTATCAATTTTTTCCTCTCTCATTTTCTCTCTCTTGTTCTCTCATTTTCTCTACTTGTCTCCCTCTCATTTTTTTTTCTCTCCCCTTCTCTCTCCCCCTTTTTCTCTCTCTTCCTTTTTTTTCCCTCCTTCACTCACTCTTTTTCCTTTTATTTCAGTGTCTCTTTCTCTCCCTCTCACACACTTTCTTTCTCTCTCTTTTCCTCTCTCATTTTCTCTCTCGTTCTTTCATTTTCTCTACTTGTCTCTCATTTTTCCCCTTCTCTCTCTCTTTCTCTCTATCACTCTTTCGTGCTCTCTTTTTTTCATTCTCTCTCTCTTCCCTTTTTTCTCTCCCCCTCATTCTGACTGCATCACCTCCTTAAATGCTCAATAACCTCTTCAGCCACCAAATAATAAGTCTAGAGTAATGGAATAGCCGGCAGGGATGAGGGGGATGCAGCTGCAGCTTCTCTGTCTCTATACCTGTGGCACTGCATGCTGGGAGGAGGGAGGAGCAGCAGAAGTGTGGAGACATATGATTGGCTCAGAGTGCTCTGGGGCGTGTGGCAGGAAACTAAACCAAAGTAACGGCAAACACCAAACTGAGAGCAAAGGAAATCGTGCAAAGGGAGGGGAAAAGATCCAAAACATTCAGGTCTCACGCGAGCTCCTACACATGTCGCTTCCTAAGGGATTTTTATATTTTGTAGCTTTAAATGTGGCCAATGGCTTTCTACTATGGATCTAGTGCAATGGACCGGTGATGGGATTGGGGTGCGGCTGACGCTAATTTTCCTTCTTCCTCCTAACAGGATTCTTTTCTATTTTTGGGATCATGGATATGGAGAATGTAATCAGTTCTTTATTTAGGGGGCTCGGGGGCTTTTGCCTCGCTGTTCTGTATACTGTGCTCTGAACCTGGCGAGAGCAACAACTTCATGGAGTTTTTATGGGGAGCACCAGGACGTTGTGTGGGGATCGTTAGGTCAACTGCTTATAGAGATTAGGATTTTGTCTTTTATTTGACCAGAAACTTTCTAATATTCTTTATTATTGGATTTTGTTTTTAAAGGGCCCTTTAAAAGATCATAAAAATTATTGTAAATTTTGCTTCTTTTACAAATTCTCAGTGGCAAACCATAAAGCTAGCAGCAATTGAGGGATTCTCCTGGACTGTCACATTGAAGGTCTATCCCTAGAATAGACCATCAATGCATAATCA
This sequence comes from Rhinoderma darwinii, assembly GCF_050947455.1. Taxonomy (NCBI): domain Eukaryota; kingdom Metazoa; phylum Chordata; class Amphibia; order Anura; family Rhinodermatidae; genus Rhinoderma; species Rhinoderma darwinii. Next base: position 66,632 of record NW_027463847.1, read on the forward strand.
TATTAGTCCAAAATCTTGGATCCCGTCAATTAATAAAATATAGAGATGAGTGCAGGGGGGCTTCATTGTAGACATGGGCCCAGTGGATCATCCACTGGCACCGCAGCCCTCCTGCTGACTGAACTTTGTGGTGATTGGTGGGGGCTCGGAGAACCACTTTAAGGATAATCCATGGGGATCTGAAGGTTGTCTTGATGGAACATTTAACTAATTTTCTGCTACATTTCCTCCAAATCTTTTTATTACCCTAAAGCTGCCCATAAACATTACATAGAAGTCATTGTGTCCACATTTAATATTTTTGGCCAACTATTGGCAGGAAATATAATAGGAACAATCATTTACAATCCTGTATTTCTGATCGATACCCCTTGAAAATGATGCCAGACATGTTGGATTTGTTCAAATCAAGGTGGAACCAGAATGGTAAAGAAACGCGGAGTGCAGAGCCCAACAGGACTGGATCCAACCGTCCCAGTCACCAATGTACAAAGAAGAGATTCAGGCAACACATCCAAAGGAACAAAGATCTATTCACCCGTGCGACATTTCAGCTACACAGAGGCTTTCTCAAGCATAACGCAGGCCCCATGCACACGACCGTAAAAACGCCCGTATTTATGGGCCCATAGACTTCTATTGGTCACGGGTACCTTCCCGTTTGCTTACGGGAAGGTGCCTGGGCCGTTGAAAAATATAGAACATGTCCTAGTTCAGGCCGTGATTACGGCACGGGCAGGCCCATAGAAGTCTATGGGGCTCCCGTAATTACGGGAGCGTTGCTAGGCGACGTCAGGGGATTTACATTTTTGAATAAAGAGAAGCAGAGAAAATGGCGTCTGAGCGATCATGTGACCCTTTTAAGGAGTTTGGACATGATTGTGACATCATTTTCAGCCTCCCTTTTTTTACGGGTCCGTAAATACGGGTTAAAAATGTGTGACAAAGGACCCGTATTTACGGCCAGTATTTACTGGAGGGAAAAAATACGGTCGTGTGCATGGGGCCTAAGCAAAAGGTGACCAGTAGGTACAAAACCTCATTAACAATTATCAAACCAATATATATAAAATGAGTGTAAATACAGTGAAAAAAGGTAATAAATATACATCATGTATCAGAGACGAGTGCAAATACAATGTACATCAATAGTATCGATATAAAAATGTAAACATATACAAAGATAAAGTGCTGTATGAAGTGTAAAGCATCAATTAGAAGACACGTGGGCACATTAAAAAAGGAATTATTAATATATCCCGCGGGTCTGACTTACCCCTTGGGGAACCCAGCGCTCACTGCGCATGACATCGAAACTGTGAACCAATCAACAGCACAGATGTCATCATGTGGTACCAACGAGGTGCGCGTGCGTCCTTCACGTTATACGTGCTTGCGCAATAGCAATGGGAGTATAAAGACCGTCATCTTAAAGGAGGGCAAAAAAGCTGTGGACTCCGTGAGAGCGAACGAACCACTAACTATAGATAAACACTTATTGCAATTATGGTCGATAATCGCGCTGATGCCGAAATCAATACTGGAGTTACCAGGTTATATAGTCCTAAGAGGTATATATGTGACCCCAATATAAAGGGGAGAAGACCCACGTATGTGCGGACATTATATTATCTTTGTTCCTTGGGATGTGCTGCCTGGATCTCTTCTTTTTATTGCCGTTCCTCATCAGCTGTGCACGTCCTTGGCGGGGGATGATGGTGGTGATGATGGTGATGATGATGGTGGTGATAGTTCACTCATGTATTTGTGAGCTTCATTCTTTCTTTTGTAACTATTACTTGTCGTCCCTATGTCTCACAATGGATAATATTTTTGTGGTTATTGTCCTCACAAATGATCGGATAGACGACGATCACAAATGATCGGATAGACGACGATCACAAATGATCGGATAGACAACGATCACAAATGATCGGATAGACGACGATCACAAATGATCGGATAGACAACGATCACAAATGATCGGATAGACGACGATCACAAATGATCGGATAGACGACGATGTACCGTGTACGAGCAGCTTGTGTCTGGGGACATGGGTTTATGTGTGTGGTACCAGCAGAATGAGGGTGGTAGTTACTGATTCATTTATCTCTCCGGGGGTGAAATTGAGCTTCTCCATCAGTAAAGCTCTCCATAAATCTCATCACTTACAACTATAGGGCACTCAGGAGGGAGCGACTGGAATTTGCTGTTAATAAAATATCTCCTTTATACGACATCCTTAGGAAGAGCCGTGAGTCTTGTGCTCTTTTGTGCATTGAACAGCTGTTTTCCTACCATCACTGCTGCTTTTATGGTCTACAGCCCTCCATAAATGACTTCGAGTGTTAATTTGAATTGTTTTGCAAAGCAGCAGGACTGTAAATCGCCAATTAAGGTTGTATATCTATTCCTTGTATTGAGGATTCCCCAGTTACATCATGGCATAAGCTCGGTGCTAGGACATGATAATTACCTGCATTCATAGGTCTTCCCAAACTCAGGAAGGAGACCCTCGCTGCCCCTACAACACGGCCTTATGAGTCTTATGTTGTAAATTTACATTTACCTTCGAGATAACTGTCCCCAGCGTCGGACAGGGGTTCCTTGGGCCCAACAGAGGAGATGACTCTGAGGGCCCACGCTCCATCTATATAGAACACGTCCACTTCTTATTTCATCACAGTCCTTGTTGCTATCATTGTACACAGGACGGATCATCACTTAGATCTAATAGGTCATTTGTGAATCATCCCACAAGAAATAGATCCTAGTGGCAAGTGATTGGCTCAAAATGGGGGTGTCTCTGCTGGACCTTTATGGCTCATTATTGTGTTAGAGGCTGGGCCCTCGGAGAATCCTCTGGTTCTCTGGTGGGCCAGCCCGACCCTGACTGTCCTATATAGGCCCATTATTGTGTTAGGGCCTGGGCCCCTCGGAGGATCCTCTGGTTCTCTGGTGGGCCAGTCCGACCCCGACTGTCCCATATAGGCCCATTCTAGAGTGAGTTGCTGATAATAACTGTTGACTTGGAAGAATGATGAGGGATTGATCCCGAATGTTGGGGTTGGTGATTTTGTAGTATAGAAGTTTATCTGTCTCTTCCTGTCAGGAACTTTGTGATGGAGAATCTTGTTTCTTGACTTGACTCAACTTCATACCAAAGATACATGGAAGCGTGCGTGGGTGGACTGAGACTGTCCAGGGGACATCAATATGAGATGGTCAACTAAATAAGTCACCATTCAGACAACCATCTGTGGGCGAGCTGCTGAGAGGCCGGGGATCCCTCACTTTCCGGTTACTGGAGGGCTGTATGACCACTCAGTCCACCCCAAAGGGCCATACACATGCTGACTGCACTCATTAATTATAACCGTTATATCGCTGGAGATGAGATCAATAATAACCATCAAAACCAAAATGTATCAGATTTCACCACTCATAAGAGATTTTTTTTTTTATTTATAGTAAAGGAATAAAATTTTATTTTTTTGTATCAGTAAAAGTTATACAATTTTCCAAAGTACTTTCTGTATTAATTTTATTCTTCAAGATCTCTGCTTGCACGACTCATTACAAAACACAAGTCTGATTCATATACTGTAACTGTAACGATTTACGTTCGTGCATTTTTATTAAAGGAAGATTAGACTCGACGATGAGGAAACAAAAGATTGATTTTTTATTAGACGTTTCATCCAATTCGTTTTGTTCTGTGTTGCACGACCCGATCTCCTATTACAATATGACTGTATTTACCTCCTCTCGGAATTGACTCTTTTCATAGATTTTTTTATTTGGTCGGAACATAGTCACCTAATTTATATATTTATCAGATTTATTTTTGCGACATTTATATATTTATCAGATTCTGAGCTGTTAAATGAAAGGTAACAGATTAAGGCCCCACTCCAAGTGTTCCTTCTCGATGTCAGACAAGTCTTCCTCTTAAAGTGAATGAGTCCGGAACACTTGATAGAAATGTGCATAGGGAATGAGGGAGATGTTTGAAGTTGTCCCTTGTGTTGAAATAATGACTGTGGGCTTTACTGTTGTGTTTCCTCTTTTCATTACCAAGTAGCTGTTGATTGTTCGGGAGTTCATTGAATAATGTGGAGAGCCGCCTGGAGGAGGTGAAGAGAGTCAGGCTGGAGGAGGTGTGGAGGGTCAGGCTGGAGGAGGTGTGGAGGGTCAGGCTGGAGGAGGTGTGGGGGGGGGTCAGGCTGGAGGAAGTGTGGGGGGGTCAGGCTGGAGGAGGTGTGGGGGGGGTCAGGCTGGAGGAGGTGTGGGTGGGGGTCAGGCTGGAGGAGGTGTGGGGGGGTCAGGCTGGAGAAGGTGTGGGGGGTCAGACTGGAGGAAGTGTGGGGGGGTCAGGCTGGAGGAAGTGTGGGGGGTCAGGCTGGAGGAGGTGTGGGGGGGTCAGGCTGGAGAAGGTGTGGGGGGTCAAACTGGAGGAAGTGTGGGGGGGTCAGGCTGGAGGAAGTGTGGGGGGTCAGGCTGGAGGAAGTGTGGGGGGGTCAGGCTGGAGGAGGTGTGGGGGGTCAGGCTGGAGGAAGTGTGGGGGGGTCAGACTGGAGGAGGTGAGGGGGGTCAGACTGGAGGGGGTGTGGCGTATCAGACTGGAGGAGGTGTGGGGGGTCAGGCTGGAGGAGGTGTGGGGGGGGGGGGTGTCAGGCTGGAGGAAGTGTGGGGGGGTCAGTCTGGAGGAGGTGTGGGGGGGTCAGGCTGGAGGAGGTGTGGGGGGTCAGGCTGGAGGAAGTGTGGGGGGTCAGACTGGAGGAGGTGTGGGGGGTCAGGCTGGAGGAAGTGTGGGGGGTCAGACGGGAGGAGGTGTAGAGAGTCAGGCTGGAGGAGGTGTGGGGGGGGGGTCAGGCTGGAGGAAGTGTGGGGGGGTCAGGCTGGAGGAGGTGTGGGGGGGGGGTCAGGCTGGAGGAGGTGTGGGGGGTCAGGCTGTAGGAAGTGTGGGGGGGTCAGACTGGAGGAGGTGGGGGTCAGGCTGGAGGAGGTGTGGGGGGGGGTCAGGCTGGAGGAAGTGTGGGGGGGTCAGGCTGGAGGAGGTGTGGGGGGTCAGGCTGGAGGAAGTGTGGGGGGTCAGACTGGAGGAGGTGTAGAGAGTCAGGCTGGAGGCGGTGTGGGGGGGTCAGGCTGGAGGAAGTGTGGGGGGGTCAGGCTGGAGGAGGTGTGGGGGGGGTCAGGCTGGAGGAGGTGTGGGGGGTCAGGCTGGAGGAAGTGTGGGGGGTCAGGCTGGAGGAAGTGTGGGGGGTCAGACTGGAGGAGGTGTGGGGGGTCAGGCTGGAGGAGGTGTGGGGGGGGGGGGTCAGGCTGGAGGAGGTGTGGGGGGTCAGGCTGGAGGAAGTGTGGGGGGTCAGACTGGAGGAGGTGTGGGGGGTCAGGCTGGAGGAAGTGTGGGGGGTCAGACGGGAGTTAGGCTGGAGGAAGAGGGTGGGGTCAGGCTGGAGGAGGTGTGGGGGGTCAGACTGGAGGGGGTGTGGGGGGTCAGGCTGGAGGAAGTGTGGGGGGTCAGACTGGAGGAGGTGTAGAGAGTCAGGCTGGAGGAGGTGTGGGGGGGTCAGGCTGGAGGAAGTGTGGGGGGGTCAGGCTGGAGGAGGTGTGGGGGGGTCAGGCTGGAGGAGGTGTGGGGGGTCAGGCTGGAGGAAGTGTGGGGGGTCAGGCTGGAGGAAGTGTGGGGGGTCAGACTGGAGGAGGTGTGGGGGGTCAGGCTGGAGGAGGTGTGGGGGGGGGGTCAGGCTGGAGGAAGTGTGGGGGGGTCAGGCTGGAGGAGGTGTGGGGGGTCAGGCTGGAGGAAGTGTGGGGGGTCAGACTGGAGGAGGTGTGGGGGGTCAGGCTGGAGGAAGTGTGGGGGGTCAGACGGGAGGAGGTGTAGAGAGTCAGGCTGGAGGAGGTGTGGGGGGTCAGGCTGGAGGAAGAGGGTGGGGTCAGGCTGGAGGAGGTGTGGGGGGTCAGACTGGAGGGGGTGTGGGGGTCAGACTGGAGGGGGTGTGGGGGGTCAGGCTGGAGGAGGTGTGGGTGGTCAGGCTGGAGGAGGTGTGGGGGGGGTCAGGCTGGAGGAGGTGTGGGGGGGTCAGGCTGGAGGAGGTGTGGGGGGTCAGGCTGGAGGAGGTGTGGGGGTCAGGCTGGAGGAGGTGTGGGGGGTGGGTCAGGCTGGAGGAGATGTGGGGGGTCAGGCTGGAGGAGGTGTGGGGGGGGTCAGGCTGGAGAAGGTGTGGGGGGTCAGACTGGAGGAAGTGTGGGGGGGGTCAGGCTGGTGGAAGTGTGGGGGGGTCAGGCTGGAGGAAGTGTGGGGTGTCAGGCTGGAGGAAGTGTGGGGGGGTCAGGCTGGAGGAAGTGTGGGGGGGTCAGGCTGGAGGAAGTGTGGGGTGTCAGGCTGGAGGAAGTGTGGGGGGGTCAGGCTGGAGGAGGTGTGGGGGGGGTCAGGCTGGAGGAGGTGTGGGGGGTCAGGCTGGAGGAAGTGTGGGGGGTCAGACTGGAGGAGGTGTGGGGGGTCAGGCTGGAGGAAGTGTGGGGGGTCAGATGGGAGGAGGTGTAGAGAGTCAGGCTGGAGGAGGTGTGGGGGGTCAGGCTGGAGGAAGTGTGGGGGGGTCAGGCTGGAGGAGGTGTGGGGGGGGTCAGGCTGGAGGAGGTGTGGGGGGGGGTCAGGCTGGAGGAAGTGTGGGGGGGTCAGGCTGGAGGAGGTGTGGGGGGGGTCAGGCTGGAGGAGGTGTGGGGGGTCAGGCTGGAGGAAGTGTGGGGGGGGGTCAGGCTGGAGGAAGTGTGGGGGGGGGGTCAGGCTGGAGGAAGTGTGGGGGGTCAGACTGGAGGAGGTGTGGGGGGTCAGGCTGGAGGAGGTGTGGGGGGGGGGTCAGGCTGGAGGAAGTGTGGGGGGGTCAGGCTGGAGGAGGTGTGGGGGGTCAGGCTGGAGGAAGTGTGGGGGGTCAGACTGGAGGAGGTGTGGGGGGTCAGGCTGGAGGAAGTGTGGGGGGTCAGATGGGAGGAGGTGTGGGGGGTCAGGCTGGAGGAGGTGTGGGGGGTCAGGCTGGAGGAAGTGTGGGGGGGTCAGGCTGGAGGAGGTGTGGGGGGTTCAGGCTAGAGGAGGTGTGGGGGGTCAGGCTGGAGGAAGTGTGGGGGGTCAGGCTGGAGGAGGTGTGGGGGGGGGGGTCAGGCTGGAGGAGGTGTGGGGGGGTCAGGCTGGAGGAGGTGTGGGGGGTCAGGCTGGAGGAAGTGTGGGGGGTCAGACTGGAGGAGGTGTGGGGGGTCAGGCTGGAGGAAGTGTGGGGGGTCAGACGGGAGGAGGTGTAGAGAGTCAGGCTGGAGGAGGTGTGGGGGGTCAGGCTGGAGGAAGAGGGTGGGGTCAGGCTGGAGGAGGTGTGGGGGGTCAGACTGGACGGGGTGTGGGGGGTCAGTCTGGAGGAGGTGTGGGTGGTCAGGCTGGAGGAGGTGTGGGGGGTCAGGCTGGAGGAGGTGTGGGGGGGGGGGGTCAGGCTGGAGGAGGTGTGGGGGGTCAGGCTGGAGGAGGTGTGGGGGGGTCAGGCTGGAGAAGGTGTGGGGGGGGTCAGGCTGGAGGAAGTGTGGGGGGTTAGGCTGGAGGAGGTGTGGGTGGGGGTCAGGCTGGAGGAGGTGTGGGGGTCAGGCTGGAGGAGGTGTGGGGGGGTCAGGCTGGAGAAGGTGTGGGGGGTCAGACTGGAGGAAGTGTGGGGGGGTCAGGTTGGAGGAAGTGTGGGGGGGTCAGGCTGGAGGAAGTGTGGGGGGGTCAGGCTGGAGGATGTGTGGGGGGGTCAGGCTGGAGGAGGGGGGTCAGACGGGAGGAGGTGTAGAGAGTCAGGCTGGAGGAAGTGTGGGGGGTCAGACGGGAGGAGGTGTAGAGAGTCAGGCTGGAGGAGGTGTGGGGGGTCAGGCTGGAGGAAGAGGGTGGGGTCAGGCTGGAGGAGGTGTGGGGGGTCAGACTGGAGGGGGTGTGGGGGGGTCAGGCTGGAGGAGGTGTGGGGGGTCAGGCTGGAGGAGGTGTGGGGGGTCAGGCTGGAGGAGGTGTGGGGGGTGTCAGGCTGGAGGATGTGTGGGGGGGTCAGGCTGGAGGAGGGGGGTCAGGCTGGAGGAGGTGTGGTGGTTAGGCTGCAGGAAGTGTGGGGGGTCAGGCTGGAGGAGGTGTGGGTGTTCAGGCTGGAAGAGGTGGGGTGGTTAGGCTGGAGGAAGTGTGGGGGGTCAGGCTGCAGGAGGTGTGGGGGCGGTCAGGCTGGAGGAGGTGTGGGGGGTCAGGCTGGAGGAGGTGTGGGGGTCAGGCTGGAGGAAGTGTGGGGGGTCAGGCTGGAGGAAGTGTGAGGGGTCAGGCTGGAGGAGGTGTGAGGGGGTCAGGGTGCAGGAGGTGTGAGGGGGTCAGGCAACAGGAGTTGTGAGGGGTCAGGCTGGAGGAGGTGTGGGGGGGTCAGGCTGGAGGAAGTGTGGGGAGTTAGGCTGGAGGATGTGTGGGGGGTCAGGCTGGAGGAAGTGTGGGGGGTCAGGCTGGAGGAGGTGTGGGGGGGTCAGGCTGGAGGAGGTGTGGGGGGTCAGGCTGTAGGAAGTGTGGGGGGTCAGGCTGGAGGAGGCGTGAGGGGGTCAGGCAGCAGGAGGTGTGAGGGGGTCAGGCAGCAGGAGGTGTGAGGGGGTCAGGCTGGAGGAAGTGTGGGGGGTTAGGCTGGAGGATGTGTGGGGGGTCAGGCTGGAGGAGGTGTGGGGGGGTCAGGCTGGAGGAGGTGTGGGGGGTCAGGATGGAGGAGGTGAAAGAGTCAGACTGGAGGAGGTGTGGGGGGTCAGGCTGGAGGAAGAGGGTGTGGTCAGGCTGGAGGAGGTGTGGGGGTCAGACTGGAGGGTGTGTGGGGGGTCAGGCTGGAGGAGGTGTGGGGGGGTCAGGCTGGAGGAGGTGTAGAGAGTCAGGCTGGAGGAAGTGTGGGGGGTCAGGCTGGAGGAGGTGTGGGGGGTCAGGCTGGAGGATGTGTGTTTGGGATCAGACTGGAGGAGGTGTGGGGGGTCAGGCTGGAGGAGGTGGGGTGGTCAGGCTGCAGGAAGTGTGGGGAGTCAAGCTGGAGGAGGTGTGAGGGGGTCAGGCTGGAGGAAGTGTGGGGGGTCAGGCTGGAGGAGGTGTGGGGGGGTCAGGCTGGAGGAAGTGTGGGGGGTCAGACTGGAGGAGGTGTGGGGGGTCAGGCTGGAGGAAGTGTGGGGTGTCAGACTGGAGGAGGTGTAGAGAGTCAGGCTGGAGGAGGTGTGGGGTGTCAGGCTGGAGGAAGAGGGTGGGGTCAGGCTGGAGGAGGTGTGGGGGGTCAGACTGGAGGGTGTGTGGGGGGTCAGGCTGGAGGAGGTGTGGGGGGTCAGGCTGGAGGAGGTGTGGGGAGGTCAGGCTGGAGGAGGTGTGGGGGGTAAGGCTGGAGGAGGTGTGGGGGCTCAGGCTGGAGGAGGTGTGGGGGGTCAGGCTAGAGGAAGTGTGGGGGGTCAGGCTGGAGGAGGTGTGAGGGGGTCAGGCTGGAGGAAGTGTGGGGGGTCAGGCTGGAGGAGGTGGGGTGGTCAGGCTGCAGGATGTGTGGGGGGTCAGGCTGGAGGAGGTGTGGGGGGTCAGGCTGGAGGAGGTGGGGTGGTCAGGCTGCAGGATGTGTGGGGGGTCAGGCTGGAGGAGGTGTAGGGAGTCAGGCTGCAGGATGTGTGGGGGGTCAAGCTGCAGGATGTGTGGGGGGTCAGGCTGGAGGAGGTGTGGGGGGTCAGGCTGGAGGAAGTGTGGGGGGTCAGGCTGGAGGAAGTGTGAGGGGTCAGGCTGGAGGAGGTGTGAGGGGGTCAGGGTGCAGGAGGTGTGAGGGGGTCAGGCAGCAGGAGTTGTGAGGGGTCAGGCTGGAGGAGGTGTGGGGGGGGTCAGGCTGGAGGAAGTGTGGGGGGTTAGGCTGGAGGATGTGAGGGGGGGTCAGGCTGGAGGAGGTGTGGGGGGGTCAGGCTGGAGGAGTTGTGGGGGGACAGGCTGGAGGAGGTGAAAAGAGTCAGACTGGAGGAGGTGTGGGTGGTCAGGCTGGAGGAGGTGGGGTGGTTAGGCTGCAGGAAGTGTGGGGGGTCAGGCTGGAGGAAGTGTGGGGGTCAGGCTGGAGGAGGTGTGGGGGTCAGGCTGGAGGAGGTGTGAGGGGTCAGGCTTGAGGAGGTGTGGGGGGGTCAGGCTGGAGGAGGTGTAGAGAGTTAGGCTGGAGGAAGACGGTGGGGTCAGGCTGGAGGATGTGTGGGGGGTCAGACTGGAGGAGGTGTGGGGGGTCAGGCTGGAGGAGGTGTGGGGGGTCAGGCTGGAGGAGGTGTGGGGGGTCAGGCTGGAGGAGGTGGGGTGGTTAGGCTGCAGGAAGTGTGGGGGGTCAGGCTGGAGGAAGTGTGGGGGGTGAGGCTGGAGGAGGTGTGGGGGGTCAGGGTGCAGGAGGTGTGAGGGGGTCAGGCAACAGGAGTTGTGAGGGGTCAGGCTGGAGGAGGTGTGGGGTGTCAGGCTGGAGGAGGTGTGGGGGGTCAGGCTGGAGGAAGTGTGGGGGGTAAGGCTGGAGGAAGTGTGGGGGGTCAGACTGGAGGAGGTGTAGAGAGTCAGGCTGGAGGGGGTGTGGGGAGTCAGGCTGGAGGAAGAGGGTGGGGTCAGGCTGGAGGAGGTGTGGGGGGTCAGGCTGCAAGAAGTGTGAGGGGTCAGGCTGAAGGAGGTGTAGAGAGTCAGGCTGCAGGAGGTGTGGGGGGTCAGGCTGCAGGAAGAGGGTGGGGTCAGGCTGGAGGAGGTGTGGGGGGTCAGACTGGAGGAAGTGTGGGGGGGTCAGGCTGGAAGAGGTGTGGGGGGTCAGGCTGGAGGAAGTGTGGGGGGGGTCAGGCTGGAGGAGGTGTGGGGGGTCAGGCTGGAGGAAGTGTGGGGGGGTCAGGCTGGAGGAGGTGTGGGGGGGTCAAGCTGGAGGAAGTGTGGGGGGGGTCAGGCTGCAGGAGGTGTGAGGGGGTCAGGCTGGAGGAAGAGGGTGGGGTCAGGCTGGAGGAGGTGTGGGGGGGTCAAGCTGGAGGAAGTGTGGGGGGGTCAGGCTGCAGGAGGTGTGAGGGGGTCAGGCTGGAGGAAGAGGGTGGGGTCAGGCTGGAGGAGGTGTGGGGGGTCAGACTGGAGGAAGTGTGGGGGGGTCAGGCTGGAGGAGGTGTGGGGGGTCAGGCTGGAGGAAGTGTGGGGGGTCAGGCTGGAGGAGGTGTGGAGGTCAGGCTGGAGGAAGTGTGGGGGGGTCAGGCTGGAGGAGGTGTGGGGGGGGGTCAGGCTGCAGGAGGTGTGAGGGGGTCAGGCTGGAGGAGGTGTGGGGGGTCAGGCTGGAGGAGGTGTGGGGGGTCAGGCAGCAGTTGTGTACAGATGTAGTGGTCTTAGGTTTAACCATCGGGGAATGTCCAGAAGGGAAAATCATTTCCACCCATGAAAAAGGTCCACAAATAATTAGTATAAGGTTCCCCCAATGAACTTATTGAACTTGCTGCAAAGTTGATTGGAGAAGTTTACATTACTGAGAGACAAAGCGAACAAGAAGGGACCGACATGTTCTTCAGTGACTACTGCAAAGCCCTGGACAGTGTTGACCATGTTACATTATGGGCTGACCCCATGAAAATACATGAACCTGAGCATCTGATTGGGTAAGTGAGGAAACACTACAGCAAACTGTACTCTGCACAAGAAACATGCAATAAGGACTGGAGAAAGATCATCATGAACTCAAGATCGGTGGAAGAAACCTAAACCTGGGGTCTACACCACACTCATAGCTGAAAATGAGGAAGGCCTAAAGATCCCAATAAAGAAGGGGAAAGGAGAGAGAAAAGGTGAAACGTAAGCAAATTAAGACACCAGAGAAGCTGAAGAGAAATGATCTTGTCTTTGATGTCTGGTAATAATGTTGGAGAATCCTAAGAATGGGAAAGACAACAAAAGCAAATACTTGACAAGATCCAGCTAAACGTTCACGTTACGGAGGCATTATACTTTTCTGGATATATTATGGAAACACTACAGAAGAAAGTTATATTTGGAAGAGGACGACCAGCAACAAGATGGCGGAAAACACAGAGATGACGAACCTTGAGCCAAAGAGAAGCCTGAAGATTCCAACACAAGACGAGTATTCGAGGAGAAAGACCTTTTCCTAAGAGGGGATCACGTGTCTCCACTGATGGTGACACCACTAGTGACGTATCGAGTGATAATGAAATCAATAGGGGCGGACGAATAGAAAACGCACAGGCAAAGGCGTCTTATATGAGAGACAGAGGAAGAGCCGTAGAGGAGGGAGGAGCAGAGAGAAAAGGGAAACCAAATACAAGACAGAGAAGGGGCAGATGAATGACCATAACAACGTTATTAACCTTACAGAATTTGCCTTATCACCCCGCTATATACACTACCGTTCAAAAGTTTAGGGCCACTTAGAAATTTCCTTATTTTTGATAGAAAAGCAGAGTTTTTTCAATGAAGATAACATTAAATTAATCAGAAATACACTCTATACATTGTTAATGTGCTAAATGACTATTCTAGCTGCAAACGTCTGGTTTTTAATGCAATATCTACATAGGTGTATAGAGGCCCATATCCAGCAACCATCACTCCAGTGTTCTAATGGTACATTGTGTTTGCTAACTGCGTTAGAAGGCTAATGGATGATTAGAAAACACTTGAAAACCCTTGTGCAATTATGTTAGCACCGCTGTAAACAGTTTTGCTGTTTAGAGGAGCTATAAAACTGACCTTCCTTTGAGCTAGTTGAGAATCTGGAGCATTACATTTGTGGGTTCGATTAAACTCTCCAAATGGCTAGAAAAAGAGAGCTTTCATGTGAAACTCAACAGTCTATTCTTGTTCTTAGAAATGAAGGCTATTCCATGCGAGAAATTGCCAAGAAACTGAAGATTTCCTACAACGGTGTGTACTACTCCCTTCAGAGGACAGCACAAACAGGCTCTAACCAGAGTAGAAAGAGAAGTGGGAGGCCCCGCTGCACAACTGAGCAACAAGACAAGTACATTAGAGTCTCTAGTTTGAGAAATAGACGCCTCACAGGTCCTCAACTGGCAGCTTCATTAAATAGTACCCGCAAAACGCCAGTGTCAACGTCTACAGTGAAGAGGCGACTCCGGGATGCTGGCCTTCAGGGCAGAGTGGCAAAGAAAAAGCCATATCTGAGACTGGCTAATAAAAGGAAAAGATTAATATGGGCAAAAGCTCAGACATTGGACAGAGGAAGGTTGGAAAAAAGCGTTATGGACAGACGAATGGGAGTTTGAGGTGTTTGGATCACACAGAAGAACATTTGTGAGACGCAGAACAACTGAAAAGATGCTGGAAGAGCGCCTGACGCCATCTGTCAAGCATGGTGGAGGTCATGTGATGGTCTGGGGTAAAGTGGGAGATTTGTACAAGGTAAAAGGGATTTTGAATAAGGAAGGCGATCACTCCGCAACGCCATGCCATACCCTGTGGACAGCGCTTGATTGGAGCCAATTTCATCCTACAACAGGAGAATGACCCAAAGCACCTCCAAATGATGCAAGAACTATTTAGGGAAGAAGCCGGCAGCTGGTATTCTATCTGTAATGGAGTGGCCAGCGCAGTCACCAGATCTCAACCCCATAGAGCTGTTGTGGGAGGAGCTTGACCGTATGGTACGCAAGAAGTGCCCATCAAGCCAATCCAACTTGTGGGAGGGGCTTCTGGAAGCATGGGGTGAAATTTCTCCCGATGACCTCAGCAAATTAACAGCTCGAATGCCAAAGGTCTGCAATGCTGGAATTGCTGCAAATGGAGCGACCAAAGCAAAGTCTGAAGGAGAAAATTATTATTTCTAACCTTGTCAATGTCTGGACTATATTTTCTAGTCATTTTGCAACTCATTTGATAAATATAAGTGTGAGTTTTCATGGAAAACACAAAATTGTCTGGGTGACCCCAAACTTTTGAACGGTAGTGTAAGTTTCCTAAACCGCGGCCTGGGATTCTCACCAGTCCCAACGGGAAACAAATTTGAAATATATAAGGATCTTCATTTATTTGTGAGAAAAATAATTTTAAGCCTGTGGCATGATGGAAAGGGCAACAAAGTAGGGACAATAACACAACAACCTATCTCGAAGTTAGGCCCCATGCACACCACTGTAAAACCGCGGTTTTACGGCCCCACTCAGTTCTATTGGCCGCGGACACCTTTCCGTATCGCTGCGGATGGGTGTCAGTGCCGTGGACTGTGCCGGGAAGTATGGATCCTGTCCTATTTTTTGTGTTTTATTGGCTGTGCTCCCATACTTTGGCAATTGCGGGCCGTGATTATGGGCACGGCCGTGTGCATGGAGCCTTAGAGTTAGTCTCGGAGGTAAGCCTAAACCAAGAAGATCTCCCCGCCTTACTTTACTTAGAGGAACTATGGGAACAGGGTAATGTTGGAGAGAACACCAAGGATTTTGAGGTTAAAACTAGGGACTTAAAGGGAACCTGTCACCAGCATTTCACCTATTACCAATCCTGTTCTGGTGCACGCACACAATGGGACCCCATAACGGCGCATGCGCAGAAACTAGATTTGAGGCCCGGACAAAGCCGGGAGGTGTGTGAGATCCTACATGAAAGGACACATGCGCGCTATCTCAGACAAGATTTAGGCATTTTGGCAATGGGCAGGCATAAGAAGAGAAATGAACAAGATTGCCGTATTATTACCATGAAAGGTGTGAAATGTTTGCAGACCGTTAGTTACGGTCAGAGGAGGAGTTTAGAAGAGGGGATAACGGTAATGAACTTTTGACAGCAGCGGCCAGCGAGGGGCGAGTAGAGGTCTATAGGTGAAATGCTGGTGACAGGTTCCCTTTAATTCCTGAGTTCACTGACCTGCGGAAAAACAATAGGACTAGGCCCAACGTTAATTTATATAGGTACATACAGGCATTTATGGAGGCTGTGCATAGGGATTTAGGTCTCGTTGACTGGTCTTCCTTCCTGAGTATGGACAACTTGAGTAAAGAAGAGAGGATAGCCCTAATCGATCTACGCAAATGAGACAATGTGGTTATTAAGCATAGTGACAAAGGTGGCAATGTTGTCCTACTCTCAGAGGAATACTGTGTCAGCGAGATAAGAAGACAACTGAACTCTGAGTCTTATGTCTGTTTAATGGACAACCCAATGGAAAATATTTTGTGTATGCTAAATAGGAAGTGACTTTACGCTTTGGATGAAGGTTTGATAAATCTCCGTGATTACGACTTCTTATTGGTAAGGGAACCACGTATGCCCACTGTCTACATACTTCCCAAGATACATAAGAATAAAGACTTACCTACGGGAAGGCCGATATCCGGCTGTTGAGGTCCTACTGATCGTCTTGGGAAGTATGTAGATGAAGAACTCCAGCCGTTTGTTCGCCACCTCCCATCATTTGTCTTCGATACGGGGAACTTCTTAAGAAAGATTTATGATTGACATTTTGACTCAGACTTTTTATTAGTAGGCTTGGATGTAGAATCTCTAAACCCTTCTATCACACATGAGTCTGGTTTGGGAGCCTCAACACATTTATTAGAGGGTCGCGGTGGCAAATGGGCCCAACAGAACCAATTTGTTATTGAAATGCTGGAATTGGTTTTAAGCTACAATTGTTTTTCCTTTGATGGTAAATACTACCGTCAGGTGAGGGGACTGCCATGGGGTCATCTTGCGCTCCATCGTATGCCTGCCTGCACCCGGGCTGGTGGGAGCAATTTATTGTCTATGTTAACCACCTTTTCAAGAATATGTGTCCTGCTGGTTCAGATAGATGGACAATCTTTTCATTTGTTGGAAAGGAACAGTCCAAGAACTAGAATCCTTTGTGAATGAATTGAGTGTAATAAAACGGGGATATAATCGAGCATTAAGAAGTGATAAGGATGAGATCTTAAAAAGGAAGAAAAGAACCTCGAAAGACGTCAGATTTTCGTTTATTTCACGATGTGGCTCACATTGGGAGGTCTCACGCAAACTTATGATTAATAATTGGTCATATCTGACTCTGAACTCAAGAATTGAAACTATAGTAGGATCAACCCCTAGTATGGGCCCTAGAGGAGCTCCAACTTTTAAGGATATTTAGGTTAATTCTGAATTTAAAAGGAAAACTAAAGGTAACCAAGCATGGCTGAGTAACCGACCAAGGGGCATGTTCAAATGTGGATCATGTAGCTCTTGTAGATATGTCCTTAAAACGAATGCTACGGATGAGAAGAGTTATCTTGTATTGTATTGGTTGTATTGTACAATGGCGGCTCTTCTCATATCCTCATGATGGATGTAGACGCTCAGGATTAATAAAGTATTATAATTATATGGCAATACAGACCCATATGTTTTGTCGGTGTCTGACACGGCTGGTGACAGTGTCATTTATATTTCCTTATCTTTATCCTGTGCCCGATAACTCTTCTAATCACCATCCTTGGGATATGTCTTGATGACGGGATGTACTAACAGATGGGAATTGTTCCTCATATTGATATAAAGTATTTCTAAAATCTTTGTCTCCTCAGGACAATATGTATCCAGTTACGTATGATGTTTATATTTTATTGCTTTGACTACTTGGAAATCTGAGATAGACGGGTGAGGGATGAGATGTCTGGGCTTCAGTGGTGATGATCGGACTCATGGCTAGCAGTGGTTACCCTGTGTCTACTCCTCGTCACGCTAGCCCCCTTTTTATGTCCCTTTGATTGATCTGAATGTTTGAGATTAAGAACACCCTACAAGTGTTTGGTAACTTCGATCGACATGCCCTGCACTGCCTGCTTTTATCTACGTGTGATATGACCCTTGGATTTGGTTTCTGCTGCCATTAGGGTTGGATATTCAAAACAAAATCTTTTATTATGTTTGATTCATATTTCTGCGTTGGCATTGTTGCCCTTCATACTCGGTGGGGACATTCTCGGGGGCTGTCTCGTGTGAGTTTCCTGACTTGCTCCCTGCCGCTGAGGCCGCTGATGGGGACCAGGTCTAGGACTGCCTTTTGGCATTGTCCCTGGCTGGCTCCCCGTCGCCAGCGGGTTTAGGCATCTCATGGTGCCCGCCCTTATCGATGGGGACCTGGTCTGGTGCTGCCCCTTGACAGCCTTACTGGTCGTCACCCAGCAGTTGGATGGATGGCCTCTTTGCATACATGGACAGTTTTTTTTTTGTTTTTTTTAGAAAGCACTTAAAAATTCTGTTTAAGGTGTTTCCATGATATGGAGAGGCTCCTTTCCATGGGGGACACTGCGCCTTTAGATAGGTTAATTATGCTTTGCCTGTACTTTATGATTTATCGACCCATTAGTGTTTTTATTTATCTGAATCTGTATGGTACCAGAGCAGTATATTGACCTAGATGGTTAAATGTGATGATTAATTATTGTATGAAGGTCTATAAAGAGCGAAACTTCACCTTTAATTGGAATAATACCAGTATATAGGGTGATGCAATGGTGATGATCACTGTGGCTCTGAGGAAATCCAGATGAAACGCGTCAGATAAGCAGTTGCATTGCATTAAAAAATAATTTTGTATTTTGATATATTTGGGCTTCTGCTGTTCTTTGATCTTGGTGTCTTTTAATGTTCACTATTTTTGTAAATATTTGTGAGTGGTATTGTCCAGGGAAGTGGTATATTTTTATGCATCTATAGATTTCTCAATATTTAACTAGACGTCATAAAGATTAAATTCATTTTTTCTACTCAGTGTGTGATGGTTTTGTCCAGAAACAATTTGTTTTGTTTTCTTTTTGGTATCTTCTATTACAGGAGAAGCACTGGTCACTTGGTGTTAGATGACTCTGGAGATACTTGGAGCACTGGTCACTTGGTGTTAGAGGACTCTGGAGATACTTGGAGCACTGGTCACTCGGTGTTGGAAGACTCTGGAGATACTTGGAGCACTGGTCACTTGGTGTTAGAGGACTCTGGAGATACTTGGAGCACTGGTCACTTGGTGTTAGAGGACTCTGGAGATACTTGGAGCACTGGTCACTCGGTGTTGGAGGACTCTGGAGATACTTGGAGCACTGGTCACTTGGTGTTGGAAGACTCTGGAGATACTTGGAGCACTGGTCACTTGGTGTTGGAGGCCTCTGGAGATACTTGGAGCACTGGTCACTTGGTGTTGGAGGACTCTGGAGATACTTGGAGCACTGGTCACTTGGTGTTAGAGGACTCTGGAGATACTTGGAGCACTGGTCACTTGGTGTTGGAGGACTCTGGAGATACTTGGAGCACTGGTCACTTGGTGTTGGAGGACTCTGGAGATACTTGGAGCACTGGTCACTTGGTGTTGGAGGCCTCTGGAGATACTTGGAGCACTGGTCACTTGGTGTTGGAGGACTCTGGAGATACTTGGAGCACTGGTCACTTGGTGTTGGAGGACTCTGGAGATGCCTGGGACACATGTTCAGGGGGTGCAGATACAGTTGAATGTGGTGATCACTGGTGACTGGTGCTAGCGAATGCATTCAATCATTTCATACCGAGGTCTTATTCATTTGTAGAGTCTCTGTAGGACATTTCAGGCCTTGCGGGTTGTAGAATGTTTTTTAACTTGGGATGACATGAATATGACATGAAATACCAATGACAAGGAGGGAGTTCCAATATTAACACTTCCCCTGTGATACTATGAATGACCTAGACCGGGTGTCTCTACAACCCAACCAAAAAAACTGCCTATGACCATCTGTTACCAGACACAAAAACCCAACACGTTTTTGAAAGAACTGAGAAGCATCTGATTCAGTATTTACAAGAGCGAGATAAAGGGAATTGAGTCAATACACAAACATTCAGCCCGGCACAAAAGACTGACAAAGGCCGAGGGAGGAAAATGAATAACAATGGCTCCTGCTCTGTTTTCCTTCCCTCCATTATAAACTGAAAAGGCCGAGTTTTTACAAGGCTGCGGACGCTTTCTCTTTTTGTGGCAGGTCATGTCCCCGGGCTCTTAAGAATCTTCATAGTGGTGGCCCCGGGCTGGAAAATTAGTCAAGGTTATTATGTCTTAATGCAGAGCTGAGGTGACCACCTGCATTTCATAAAGCTACTGCGATAAAACTAGGCGCAAATTATTATGGCCCCTAAAATAGCGGATAAAAAAACAAAAAGATCACGACACAATATATGAATTATACCACTCAATGACTGGAGGGACCCTCAGAAGAATCTTGGTTAATGGGACCCCCTGATCTCCTATTGGTGCATCTCATATGACCGACTGTTTATATCGGCCTTATAACCTAGTTCATCTGTATAGACCGGTCCATCTCCACATTGGAGCAAACACCCTACACCTTATAGCACTGACATATCAACTTAGTTATTTGCATAGAGTCTACAAAAATATTTTAAAAGACCAAAACCTATGGGCTAAGCCTGTTATTCAAAAGGAATCCAGATCTTCAGGGACACATACTTATTTAATGGCATCAAATTATGTCCTGTGAAAAACCGTCTTATTAAAGCACCTCCTGATCTATGGAGTTAATGACACGTCATAGAGCCACATGTTTACATGGGTGGGGTCTACGAGAAGAGATCTCTAGAACGATGGCGGCCGTATCCCCAGTCCCTTCAATGTCTTAGCTTGTTGCTCTCTGGGTCTAATTTTTCTGGGCCATCCATAGGAATAAATGAGACTTGCAGTGCACATTACAGTTCATATGAGAGCCATCTAGATCTGAGAGATATCTGATCCTGGGAGATACCTGGAACTTAGAGATACCTCGACCTGAGAGATATCAGGACCTCAGACATACCGGAACCTGGAAGATATCTGGACCGTAGAGATGTCTGGATCTGAGAGGAACCTGAAAGATTCCTAACCACTGAAATATATGGGCCTGACGAATATCTGGTCCTGAGAGATACCTCAACCCGGAAGATATCTGGACATGGAAGATACTTGTACCTGAGAGATATCTGGACATGGAAGATACTTGTACCTGAGAGATATCTGGACATGGAAGATACTTGTACCTGAGAGATATCTGGACCTGGGAGATACTTGTACCTGAGAGATATCTGGACATGGAAGATACTTGTACCTGAGAGATATCTGGACATGGAAGATACTTGTACCTGAGAGATATCTGGACATGGAAGATACTTGTACCCGAGAGATATCTGGACATGGAAGATACTTGTACCTGAGAGATATCTGGACATGGAAGATACTTGTACCCGAGAGATATCTGGACATGGAAGATACTTGTACCCGAGAGATATCTGGACCTGGAAGATACTTGTACCTGAGAGATATCTGGACATGGAAGATACTTGTACCTGAGAGATATCTGGACCTGGAAGATACTTGTACCTGAGAGATATCTGGACCTGGAAGATACTTGTACCTGAGAGATATCTGGACCTGGAAGATACTTGTACCTGAGAGATATCTGGACATGGAAGATACTTGTACCTGAGAGATATCTGGACATGGAAGATACTTGTACCTGAGAGATATCTGGACATGGAAGATACTTGTACCTGAGAGATATCTGGACATGGAAGATACTTGTACCTGAGAGATATCTGGACATGGAAGATACTTGTACCTGAGAGATATCTGGACATGGAAGATACTTGTACCTGAGAGATATCTGGACATGGAAGATACTTGTACCTGAGAGATATCTGGACCTGGAAGATACTTGTACCTGAGAGATATCTGGACCTGGAAGATACTTGTACCTGAGAGATATCTGGACATGGAAGATACTTGTACCTGAGAGATATCTGGACATGGAAGATACTTGTACCTGAGAGATATCTGGACATGGAAGATACTTGTACCTGAGAGATATCTGGACATGGAAGATACTTGTACCTGAGAGATATCTGGACATGGAAGATACTTGTACCTGAGAGATATCTGGACATGGAAGATACTTGTACCTGAGAGATATGTGGACCTGGAAGATACTTGTACCTGAGAGATATGTGGTCCTGGAAGATACCTGAATATTAGAGATACCTGTATTTGAGAGAGACCTGGACCTGAGAAATATCTAAACCTGAGATATACCTGGAACTGAGAGGAACCTGAGAGATATCTGGACCTGAGAGATATCTAGACAACATTAGCTAACCCTGGATTTCTTTTGCTTCACTGTAGGAGACGATCAGCTCCAGCTCCGGTTCACTATTCAGGGAAACATTTTGGCCAATCTCATTAATGAGGGCAAACATGGAAGCAGAGATGATAAGAGCAATTAAAGCAGTAGAACAGATAATCTGCATGTTTATAGTGACCGTCAATCTTCTCAAACCAGAGAAGTAACTTGAAGCTCCTGGACCCTGAGGCAACAAACGTATCAGACCCCCCCCCCCCGGCATGTGCTTTTATAAGACTGATGCCCTCCATTGTGGCAGGAGAACTTGGGCACATCGGCAGCCACTACTCCCCCTAACTTCAGCATTGCATTCGATAATATCTTCTATTTGGCTGCCGGTCATGATTGCGATGGTTCTAATGGTTAACAAGAGTTTACAAAGACGTCTCGTAGAGCAATGCCCCCCCCCCCCCCAATGACTATTACATCTGAGCGTGAATACCCAACAGGTAAATGTCCGGATAACAAAAGAAAAGCCAACCCCTCATCTGATCGGTAACAGATTTTTGTATTGACATTGTGTAACGGACACAAAACAATCAGAATTCTAATAAGTAACAGGAAGCGTGGAAATCAAAACGCAGAATAAAGTCATTTCATGACGAGCTGATGGATCCTGAAAATTCTGGTTTTAGCCTAAAATAAAATGAAATCAGCACAAAACTCTTTTCTCTTGTTACAAAAATTCTTTTCTCTCTAATGATACAGAGAACAAAGTTAATTGGTTAATTGCTATGTTAATAAGAGGAATGCCAGAACCTTGGCCCGGGGGCCTCTTTTTGGATTGAGGTTGTCCCCCTCCCCCTTTTCTCATATAGTGAGGTCTGTTCCCACCAGTGTGAATGCAGCACAGAGGATTTTTATAAAATGCTAATTTTATTGCACATGCTGAACAGAGTGACCAAGTGAACTACTGTTAAAGAGCGGTCACCTCTGGTCACCAATATACAGTTTACATATGTCAAAAACACCATTATCAGTGGAGGGACTGTATATATACACATTACTTATCCTGTACTGATCCTGAGTTACATCCTGTATTATACTCCGGAGCTGCACTCACTATTCTGCTGGTGGAGTCACTGTGTACATACATTACATTACTTATCCTGTACTGATCCTGAGTTACATCCTGTATTATACTCCAGAGCTGCACTCACTATTCTGCTGGTGGAGTGACTGTGTACATACATTACATTACTGATCCTGTACTGATCCTGAGTTACATCCTGTATTATACTCCAGAGCTGCACTCACTATTCTGCTGGTGGAGTCACTGTGTACATACATTACATTACTTATCCTGCACTGATCCTGAGTTACATCCTGTATTATACTCCAGAGCTGCACTCACTATTCTGCTGGTGGAGTCACTGTGTACATACATTACATTACTTATCCTGCACTGATCCTGAGTTACATCCTGTATAAGGCTGGGTTCACACGTGGCGGAATTTCACTTAAATTCCGCTGCGGACACTCCGCAGCGTTAATCCGCAGCGGAGCCGTTTCTGCATTGACTTCCACTTCTATTTAGAAGTGTTCGTTTAGACGATGCGTAACATTCCGCTGCGGAGCATAGGCTGCGGAGCGGAATTTGGTGTCCGCAGCATGCTCTGTCTGTTGCGGAGCAGTGGCGGACTCATGGCGGAATTTCTCCATTGACTTCAATGGAGATTCTAAGTTCCGCAATGAAGTCCGCAGCTGTCATGCACATGTCATGTGTGCTGCGGATGCGTCTTGCTTTTTTGCCATGACATTTCTTCATTCTGGCTGGACCTATGTATTTCTAGGTCTACAGCCAGACTGAGGAAGTCAATGGGGCTCCCGTAATGACGGGAGCGTTGCTAGGAGACGTCTGTAAATAGTCACTGTCCAGGGTGCTGAAAGAGTTAAGCGATCGGCAGTAACTGTTTCTGCACCCTGGACAGTGACTACCGATCCCAATATACAGCAACCTGTCAAAAAATATAAGTTCATACTTACCGAGAACTCCCTGCTTCTGTCTCCAGTCCGGCCTCCCAGGATGACGTTCCAGTCTAAGTGACGGCTGCAGCCAATCACAGGCCAAGCTCAGGCTGCAGCGGTCACATGGACTGCCGCGTCATCCAGGGAGGTCGGGCTGGATGCCAAAGGAGGGACGCGTCACCAAGACAACGGCCGGTAAGTATGAAATTCTTTTACTTTCACTAGGGAAAGTGCTGTCCCTTCTCTCTATCCTGCACTGATAGGGAGAAGGGAAGCACTTTTCCCGCAGTCTACAGCAGCTAGTCCGCATCAATTTTCTGCACATTTTGTGCAGATCCGCAGCCGTAACCCGCAACCCGGATTAGGTGCGGCATTGATGCGGACAGTTGCGGAGGAAATCCGCCACGTGTGGTCATGCCCTTATACTCCAGAGCTGCACTCACTATTCTGCTGGTGGAGTCACTGTGTACATACATTACTTATCCTGTACTGATCCTGAGTTACATCCTGTATTATACTCCAGAGCTGCACTCACTATTCTGCTGGTGGAGTCACTGTGTACATACATTATATTACTTATCCTATACTGATCTGGAGTTACATCCTGTATCTCTTTATTTTATATAAATTTACAAAACATAAACTGAAAAACAAATACATAACTAATTCCATATAAGCAAAAAGTCACAACCCAATTCTTATAAACAAATTTTCTTATATACATCTCTGTATATGAGAAGAGAAAACGATACCAGACCCGGCCACATACACCCCACTCTTATATACTTACATCTACACTTCATCCGAAACTAAACAATAACTAGAATATATACAAACATCATATAAACGTCATCAAAAGTACCAACAGAAAATCCCCCGACCCGCGTCAACCAAGGGCCTAAAGAAACAACATAATAATGATAATAATGATAAAACAACAATAAAATAATAATAATAATAACCAAAAAAATCCAAAATATAATAATACTAATCCCAATTTTTTTATTTTTTTTTCTAATTTTTTATTTTTATAATATTTTTTTTTTTTTTATTTTTTTTATTTTTTTAAACACACTATACACATCCTGACTTTCCCTAACCTTACCCTTCTTACCTAAACTCCACCACCCCAGCCAGCATCTCGCCTCATGTCCTCTCACGTCCGCATAGTCCAGATGCTGGCCCCAACCACCACACCCAACACCCCAGCCCAGCCCCCCGCCCCATGTCCTCCCATGTCCGCATAGTCCGGGGCTGGGTCAGGCAAACCCCCCCCCCCGACCCCCTCCCAACCTATCTATTAACCCCCTTAAGTCTATCCCTATTCTAACAACATTTCTACAATATAATACAATACACGTCACCAACTTGTCCAAATACCAAACCATATACAAAATACACCGTACCCGAAAGCACCAAGTTCGGTCGCTTGTAAACCTTTTTCCTGCCATTTCAATCCTAAACAAAACAAAAATCTTCCAGTGCTTACCTAGCCCATCACCAGATAGAGAGAAGGGAAAGCCCCCCCCAGCACCCCCCCAGAGGCCAAGGTACCACGTCCACCGCTGCACCCTCCCTATCGCTTGCCCTATCTCCTTACCCTATTACTAGCCCTTTCTTGACCCTATTGAAAGCTGACCCTATGCTGACCCTCACCTTTCCCTTATTCCGAGCCCTATCGCTATATTTTTTTTTTTGGTGCCTCAGCGGAACGCAGACCCCCACCTCCAGTTGAGCACTGGTGACGACCCCCCCCCCCTCCCTCATGAAGGCAGACACATTAAGGCACCCTAAAGGAAAAGCCCCTCCAAAGACGAGAGGCTTTGGATGCTCCCAATCTGCCAACCTCCAAAGAATGCACCTTCACCAGGTCACCCATGATATTGCTAACAACCTCATCCACTAGGAGGATTTTCTTCTGGGTAGAAACTAGACATCGTGCATTCCACATAAAGTGCCTGCCCACTATACTGACTAGAAACAAGGTGCAATGGTCCCTACCACCGAGGTCTCCGAACACTCCATAGGCCCACCCAGCAAAGGAGAGGCTGGTTAGGCCTGGCCAACCAATGGAGGCTCCCACCCTTTTGTATACCTCTGTATTGAAAGGGCAATGAAGCAGGAAATGCTCCATGCTTTCCAGCACTCCGCCGCACTCCTCCCGGGGGCAATCCCGATCATCGGAGCTTCTGCACTTTAGATTGTCCCTCACATACAGTCTCCCATGGAAGCAACGCCAAGCCAGATCCCAAAACTTCTGGGGAATCCTCGCTGAATTTAAAAGTTTTAATCCCACCCCGAGGTCACTACTTGGGCAGTCTTTGAGCGCCAGGGGCTTCTGGAAGTGGGTCATCAGGACCCTCTTGTCAAGAAATTTTCTCGACATGGTCCTGATCTCCCACACCTCCAGACCCCACCGGCGAACAATCTTCAGCGCCAGGGTGGCATAAGCCGGGAGATGTCCGTGAGGTGTACGCAGGTCTTTCACTTGCCCTCCTCTCTCCCATTCCTGGAAGAAAGGCCGAAACCACCCCCTGCAGGAGGATATCCACCAAGGAGCCCTCTCTTGCCAGAGGTTTGCCAGGTTGATCTTAACAAAGGTGTTCACTAGGAACACCACCGGGTTAACCATACCTAACCCGCCTAGTGTCCTTGGTAGGTAAGTAACCTCCCTCTTGATTAGGTTGAGCCTGTTCCCCCATAACAGCTGGAAGAACAGGCTATAGACCCGAGTCCAGAGAGGTTCTGGCAAGATGCACACACTGCCCAGGTAAAGCAACATGGGCACCAGGTAGGCCTTGGCCAAGTGAACCCTTTCCTTCAGGGTTAAGGACCAACCCTTCCATTGGTCGACCTTCTGGGCAACTAGATTCAGCCTATCCTCCCAGTTCTTCTTGGGGTAATCACCCGGGCCAAATTCGACTCCTAAGATCTTAGCAGACCCCTGAGGCTCTGGAAGGGTGTCCGGGAGATCAAAACCAGGATCTCCTCCTCCCAGCCAGAGACTTTTGCACTTATCCCGGTTGATCTTGGACCCAGATGCCAATGAGTAACGCTCTACTTCCGACATCACCCACTCTGCCTCCCCTCTCGAGGAGACAAAAATGGAGACGTCGTCTGCGTACGCAACCACCCTCTGAGTGGCCTCCGGCCCCTCCAGGCCGGCCCCGACTCCCGCCAATGGCCCACGATCGATCCTTTTAAGAAAAGGATCAATTGCGAACGCATATAGCAAAGGGCTCAAGGGACAACCCTGGCGGACACCAGACCCAACCTCAAAGGGGGTTCCAACCCAACCGTTCACCAGCGCAAAAGTCTCAGCCCCAGTGTATAAGGTCTGTAGCCAATTGACAAACCCCCCCGGTAGGCCGTACCTCAGAAGGACCGACCAGAGGTACTCGTGGTCCACCCGGTCAAAAGCCTTGGCCTGGTCCAAGGACAGGATGTACCCCTCCCACCGACCAGAATTTCCCTGCTCCACTGCCTCTCTGACACTGAGGACAGCACTAAATGTGCTGCGGCCTGGAACAGAGCAATGCTGGACCGGCGAAAGGAGCCGGGATGCAAACTTCACCAGCCGATTAAACAGCACCTTTGCGAGAACCTTTCTGTCCGTATTGAGCAGCGCTATGGGACGCCAATTCTCAATACGGGTCGAGTCTTTACCCTTCGACAAAACGATCAAGGCCGACCTCCTCATTGACATTGGCAAAGTACCCGAGGAAAGGCACTCATTAAACACCTCAGTCAAGAGGGGAACTAGGGTTCCTTTAAAAGTCTTATAAAACTCGGATGTTAAGCCATCCGGCCCTGGCGATTTTTTGAGGGCAAGCCCATCAATCGCCAATC
The DNA here is from genome assembly GCF_050947455.1 of Rhinoderma darwinii. NCBI lineage: Eukaryota > Metazoa > Chordata > Amphibia > Anura > Rhinodermatidae > Rhinoderma > Rhinoderma darwinii. The sequence continues at coordinate 93,596 of NW_027463847.1, forward strand.
CCACTTCCTCTTCCTTGATCGAGTCTATCAAAACACCGAGAGAGGGGTCTACCCCTGGCTCAGGGATGGTTTCAGCCAGGAAAGCCGACATCTCGTCTCGGTTTGGATCTTGCTTCCCCAAGAGGTGCGAGTAGAAGGATCTGACGACCTCCAAGATCCCTGATTTGGATCTCTTCAGAGATCCTGTACTATCAATCAGTCCTGTCACAACCTTACGACTCACTGACATCTTACAGTTCCTGTAGGGGTCGGGCGAGCGGTACCTCCCGAAATCCCTTTCAAGAACTAAAGATGTGTGCCTATCATACTGACACCTCCTGAGCAAAGCTTTCACCACGGAGATCTCCTCCCCACTACCCCCGGTTGAGACCAGATGTTCGAGTTTCCTCCTCAGTTCCTGATATAGGCGGTACCTACTCATGGACCTGAGGCTCGAGAGCCTGCGGAAAAATCCTGCCACCCGGACTTTAAACAACTCCCACCACTCAGACTTAGTACCACTGAGATCCAACAAAGGTACCTGGCTCTGAAGAAAATCCTCAAAGGCCTGTCTTATCTCCGCTTCTTCCAAGAGAGTAGAATTCAGCCTCCATATACCTCTTCCCATCTGGAGGGACTCTGCAATGTTCAAAGAGAAAATAATCATACAGTGATCGGAGAACTCCACCTCAACAACGGACACTGGTGAAGAGATGGCTTCCTCCTTCGAAAAAAAACCTGTCTATCCTAGACCTACAACTACCTCTACGATAGGTGAAACCCGAGTGGCCTGGGGTATGCCTGATGTGGATATCCACCAGGCGAGCATCGCTAACTATATTTTTTAATGCTACACTATCATAGGTCAATTTTTTATCTCCGGAACCTCCTCTATCTCGGGGCCTCACGACAGTATTGAAGTCCCCTCCAAAGATAACTTGTCGACCTGAAAAAAGGAAAGGCTTAATCCTCATGAAGAGACTTTTACGGTCCCATTTGCTCTGGGTTCCGTATATATTGATTAGTCTTAATTCCTGTCCCCTCATGAGGACATCTAAGATCAAGCACCTCCCCATTTCTAACTCAATCATCCGTCGGCATGTTACCGGTGCGGTGAAAAGGACCGCCACTCCGCTATAGGGCTCAGCCGCAAGAGACCAGTAGGAGGGCCCGCGTCACCACTCCCTCCTAGATTTAACGACGTCTGCCAAAAGTGACAGCCTGGTCTCCTGCAAAAACAAAATGTCGGCTTCAACTCGGCCAAGAAAATCAAAGGCTGCAAATCTCGCCCTATCTGACTTAATGCTGGCAACGTTAATTGATGCCAGCGTCAACGGAGTGGGTGCCGCCATCATGGATGTTTGAGTTAGACGGCTTTCTTCTTCCCACCCCCCCCTCTATCTGATGAGGACCCCCCTTCTTTGCCTCGCTTCTTGCAAACTGAGGAGTCCATACTCACCACCCTATTCCCATCTTCATCCCCAAGTACCGGGTCAACCTCCCCCTCTGGGGGCAACGGCCCCTGCAGCAGGGGAGGCTCAACGACTCTAGGGTGCCCTACCATGCCCTCCCTCTTAGTATGAGAGGCTGGAACGTCCACGAGAGTATGGTATCGATCAGTAGAGCGCACCAGGGGGGTACAGGATTTACCTTCCTGGGCCAGGGCGGGGCCAGATGTATTTGGCCCTTGGGTTTTGCCCGGTGTCCCTTTTGCTGTAGGCTGAGTCCTCTCTTCCTCTCCCACACTTTCATAGTGGGAGGACTGAGAGTCCTCAGCCCTCTGCTCCCTTTGGATCCTCCTCATCTCCTCGTTCAATTCGACCTCCCCAGGGGCATCAGCTTCAAGGGGGGCATCCAGATCCGAATCAGAGGTCGTCCCAGTTTCCTGGAGCGCCCTCCGAATCCTCTCCTTCCTTCGCTTCTCCGCCCTTCTCTGGCGAGAAGGGGGACCCTTCTTTGCATTCTTCCCTTGCCCCTGTGCCCCATCATCCCTGCCCGCACCCTCACCCACGGAGGCCTCCCTCCTCTCATCCTCCGCAGGTTTGGAACAGGCATTGACAACAGAGCGAGGACACCGACTGAACGGGTGACCTAAGTCACCACACAGGTTGCAGCGAATACGGTCACACGATGCGGCTAGATGACCAATCCCCCCACAATGAGCACACTTCTGCACCTTGCAGCCGGCACTCAAATGTGAGGGGTCGCCACACCGGTGACACAACTTCGGCTGCCCCTGGTAGAAGACAAGGATCCGATCTCTTCCCAGGAAAGCAGACGATGGTATGTGGGACACCGTCTGTCCCAGACGCTTTAGTTTAACCATGAACGTCCAGGCCCCTGACCAGATGCCAAACTCATCCATGTTCTTCCGTGGCATCTCTACTACCTCTCCGTACCTTCCCAACCAGGTCATGATATCAATACAAGAGAGTGACTCGTTACGGGTAAGAACGGTCACTCTCTTGGGACCACTTTGGCGAGATATTGCTTGTGCAGCAAAGTCTCGCCAGCCAGGCTCGTCCTTCATCAGCTCGTAGTTCCCCCAGAAGACCTCAAGGCCCCCTAGGTGAACAAAGCTGATGTCAAACTCGACCGAGCCATGAGGATGTATCAAGGCAAAGATGTCACTCGCCTTGAAGCCCATCCCCAGCAGCAGCTCCACCACCCTCTTTCTGGGAGGGCACGGATCATTGCCACGCCACCGGAGACGGACCACATTCCTCCTGGCTACAGCCTGCCCGGCTGTTGGGAGCGACCACTGATCTCCTCGTTGCTCTCGGAAGGCATTTAGACCATATCTGTCTATCCAGAAAGACAGGTCCTTCTGCACTCCCCCTATGGTTAGGGTTTGCTTTCCCTCTCTTAAAGCGTCCAAGAGACGTTGTTGCAAGTTACCGTCCCCGGACCTTGAGGATGAAGATGGGTGGGCCCGCTGTCCCCCCGCTGCCACACCAGCATAAGACCTGCCGGATGTCACAGCAAGAGGAGCGCCAGGCCCATTGCCCCTGGTTGATACCCCATCCCCACCACCCACCACCTCACCACCTACAGACACAGCACTCAACACCCCATTACCAGCAGACACTCCAGCATCTTTATTTACAGACACCTGCATAACCCCAGCAGTTCCCACATCCACAGCCGCAACTTTTTTATTTAACCCACCAGGTCCCCCTGCAGTCATCCTTCTGGCCAGGCCTGGTTCTATGTTATGCATTTTTTCTGTACATTTTGTGTGGGTAGACACTGCTTCAGTCTCCGCATCATCAGGCACCTTTGCAGGGACGCCACCAGATGTTATAAGCGATGTCCCCGCTGTGCCCTCCGCCTCATTAACCTCCATCTTTTCTATGTGCGGAACATTTTTGGGAAAGGGGCCACCGCCGCCCCCGACGCCAGCAGCCCCCTTCTCGCCTACACCACTTTTCAGTGATGCGGACGAAGGAGCCACTGACGTCACTGGAGCCGCCTCCGGCGCCGGACCACTCCCCCCTCCCACAGAGGAGTGGCCAACAGAGCCGGAGCCCCCTCTGTGACCGCCCTTGTCCGGAACGTCTGACGGCTTTACTGCGACACCGACAGACTTCCGGCTTTCAGACACCACATCCGGTTTCTGGTTTACCCGTTCTCCAGACCGCTGACTCGCATCAGAGACCAGTTTCCCGGGCTCGCCATTGACCGGACACGGGGACACACCCCCTGGCGTCACCAGGCCACCAGTACCGCCCCCTTTGCAGGGGTTCGCGTCCGGCGCCATTTTGACCACCACGTGTTCTAATGCCGGATCCGTAACACTCTCCCCGCATTCCCGCTCCAGCCCCACTGCAGAGGCTTGAGCTGGGGGTCTTGCGGGACCTGCGCCCTGATCCTGACTTGCATCTGGCTCAGAGCACAGGAAGGATCTTGCTGTGTACACCATTTTAAATGAACCTTCAGCAGATTTTTTTTCCTTTGTCTTTTTTTTCTTCTTAAATTTTTTTTTCTTTTGCTTTTCCTCCTCTGCGGGTAACTCTGCACCGAAACAAAATCCCTGGAAGGATACCGGCGACTCCACGTTACGGATCTGTGTAAGTAATCCTGGAGGCCGCTCACTGTCAGTATCAAAACACTCCTGATTTCTCCCAGCTGTGAGTCCACCCTCCTCCTCCTCACTGCTCCTGGGTGCCTCAGAATCTGAGCCTTCTCTGGACTTTACATTCTCATGCTCCATTTTCTCCCCCACATTTTCCTTTGCTGTGTCTGGGGCTCTGCTGTCTTCCTCCACACATTCTATTTTTATAGGTTCTGCCATCTCGGCAAACCTCTCTTCATTTTTTAATTTTTCACCAAACACCCCTCCGCCTGCCAAAATCTCCTCACGTCTTTCTTCCACTTCTTTTATTTCCTCCAACAAGGATTTCACATTTAAAAGGTATCGGGACCTCTTACCTCCTGAGGCTTTTGCAGCTCTTCCTCTGGCGACCGCCAAGTCCCCACGGAGCCGTTGCAGCGACTTCCTGAGGTCCCGATACTCCTCCAACCGCATAGCCAGACGGGAGCTGAAGTTCTCCACCGTCTCTCCGGTCCTCAGCTGTCCCCATTCCTCCACACGACCGTCATCCAAATGTCCGGACGGCGCTGGTCCTTCTCCAGATGACAACACCTCGATCACCCTGCCGGACCGCGTCTCCATACCCTTATCCAGGGTTCCAGCCTCAGGGGGAGCCAGGACAGCCTTGCCCCGAGATGATCTCCTCACCCCCGCGACTGTTTGCATATTCCCAGCCAGCTGGGATGACCCTCTACCCCCCGCTGGCATGCTCCGGGAGGTAGAGGTCTGAGGCTCCATCCTAGGATGGAACCCCCCTCAGGGTACTTTCCAAGCCCAGGCAGATGGTATGAGGCCTGGGCAGATAGGATAAGGAAAGTCCCTGGATCCAAGGCCTGCACGGAAGTCTCAGCAGCTCTCTCCACACGTCCTACTCCACCCACTCCAGAGCTGCACTCACTATTCTGCTGGTGGAGTCACTGTGTACATACATTATATTACTTATCCTATACTGATCTGGAGTTACATCCTGTATTATACTCCAGAGCTGCACTCACTATTCTGCTGGTGGAGTCACTGTGTACATACATTATATTACTTATCCTATACTGATCTGGAGTTACATCCTGTATTATACTCCAGAGCTGCACTCACTATTCTGCTGGTGGAGTCACTGTGTACATACATTACATTACTTATCCTGTACTGATCCTGAGTTACATCCTGTATTATACTCCAGAGCTGCACTCACTATTCTGCTGGTGGAGTCACTGTGCACATACATTATATTACTTATCCTGTACTGATCTGGAGTTACATCCAGTATTATACTCCAGAGCTGCACTCACTATTCTGCTGGTGGAGTCACTGTGTACATACATTATATTACTTATCCTGTACTGATCTCGAGTTACATCCTGTATTATACTCCAGAGCTGCACTCACTATTCTGCTGGTGGAGTCACTGTGTACATACATTATATTACTTATCCTATACTGATCTGGAGTTACATCCTGTATTATACTCCAGAGCTGCACTCACTATTCTGCTGGTGGAGTCACTGTGTACATACATTACATTACTTATCCTATACTGATCCTGAGTTATATCCTGTATTATACTCCAGAGCTGCCCTCACTATTCTGCTGGTGGAGTCACTGTGTACATACTTTACATTACTTCTCCTGCAGCATTATGGGAAAGTAGTTGTGGATTAATGGCTCAGATTCTGGTGCACAATAGTGAAGAAAATAAAAAAAAATATTCAGTTCAGTATCTGTGGCCCCGCCTGCAGGAACATTGAGGGGCCTTGAGCATAAAAATATCCTCACTAACATAATGTCGTAAGTAATCAGGCCATTGCCCAGCACACTCCTCTCCTGAAATACTTTGTGCTCCTTTTTATTCAGCACAAAGAAGGTTAACGTGGGAATGTAAAGGGGACAATGTCTCCTTGGACAGACTCCACAATTATTTAGGTGCGGGGTCCACATTATCTTGTGCTGGCGTCTTAGGGCACGGCATTTGCTCCCTGTGGGTCTCCAGGATCACACACGTCCCATCACCCACCCGGCCCACCAGGCGTGTCACGTCTCACTGATGTCTCCAATATGTGCAGTGCCCGTGGCCGTGGCATCACCCGCTGAGTGTACTTTGGTCTCCGATGTGTCCGGGCCCCTTTTATAAACCTTATTTTTCCCACCCAACTTTTTGAACTTTTTGTATGTTTGATTTACACGACTTAGAAGATGTTCACAGTTTAATTATAACTAAAACCGAGAGCTGTAGATTATTAGGGGACTGTCCGGCGGCGTCCGAGGACCTCGAGGGTTCATGTCACAAGAGATGAGCGAATATATAAAACGGTGGGCCGGCCTTTCATCAATGGGCACAGTTCCTTTATGGGGCGGTAGGTACGTCATATAAGACAACGAAGGCTAAAAACCTGGATCTGTCCCGCAGCATCGCAGCCTCATTGTCATATTTGAGGGGATTACGGCCGTTATAGGGGAGTCGCCCATCCGTGAAATGCCGGTGACATTTTTTCTAGGGGGTTGTTACAAAAACATGGCGGCTGTCCATCAGAATCAGCACCTGTCAATTCAAGTGAATGGGACAAAGCTGCAATACCACACCCAACCTCTGGTCAGGTGTGGTGCTGTTTTCGAAAGCCTCGACATGATATGTTTCAGGTGATTCCAATGAACCTGTGTGGAGGCAGCGCAGGAGATTAAAGGAACATTGCGGCCGGGTCTGGAGGATCTGTGGTCGTAGACATAGACCGGTCACCAACACCACTGTAGATGGGGCGTCTCACTACTTCCATGGCTGGTGTAGCAGAGTTGGGAGGATTCATCACAACTATCTCTGGTCATTAGATCACAACGATCTCTGGTCATCAGATCACGACGATCTCTGGTCATCAGATCACGACGATCTCTGGTCATCAGATCACAATGATCTCTGGTCATCAGATCACGACGATCTCTGGTCAAGAGATCACGACGATCTCTGGTCAAGAGATCACGACGATCTCTGGTCATGAGATCACGACGATCTCTGGTCATCAGATCACGACGATCTCTGGTCATCAGATCACGACGATCTTTGGTCATCAGATCACGACGATCTCTGGTCATCAGATCACGACGATCTCTGGTCATCAGATCACGACGATCTCTGGTCATCAGATCACGACGATCTCTGGTCATCAGATCACGACGATCTCTGGTCATCAGATCACGACGATCTCTGGTCATCAGATCACATTGCACTTTGCAATTTTTTGGGCTCAGCTTTTTAGCCCTTTAATGTTCCAGATGCCGAATTTGGGGTAAAACGCCCCCAGACCCTTGAGAGCCAAACCCTAAAAGCTGCTTAGAAGTTGAGCACGGAGACGTGGGACTCGCCTGAGCGGTTTGATGGGGGTTTAAGTCACTTTCCTGTTGCGTCGTCTTTTCACAATGGGATTCTCAGCAGAAAAGGATTAGAAGTTAAACCCAATCAGTTGTATTAGGGGAAGCTCCTCCGCCTGACCCCCTACCCAAGAGATTGTCTCCATCACCGCTCCCAGCAGGAGAGGAGGATCACGTCAGCAAATTGAGATTATCCAATTATAACAATCCATAGAGGCCTGCGGCCGGAGACAGCGAGGAGGGACAGCAGAGCTGCAGGGTCGTCACTGCTGCGCCATGGAGGATTTACCCTTCATGACATGAGACTTCCCATAGGAACCTGCGACCTTAAAAGGGAAATCAACCAAAATGTTTCAGCGCAGTCCTATGTAAATAAAGCTGTGTCATTGTATACGGACAAGCTCTACAACTTTATAATAACATTTCTGGTTCATTTTCAAGATCTCTGCATGCTGTCAGTGTATGGGAACATTAGAGAATGAAAACCTATCCTGAGCTTGTCTCGTTGCAATGTACCAGTGTAGGTCATCTGGAGTCCACAGAGATTTATACTGTGGCTGTTTGCACCTCACAGAGAATTGTCTAGACTGATACACTGTGACAAACCCTCAGCTGTGTAAGACAATAAGTGAAACCGATTGGAATCAATCATTTTTGGATGTTCATGTAAATTGCACATTGCGTGGATATGGGCAGCGCGGTGGCGGTGTAGCTGCTCTACCGCGCTGCAGCATCGGGAGCCGGACTAGATCCCATTCATTTCTGAGCTGAAATTAATGGGAAAATGCTCAATCGGGATAAATATTTTGACCTCGGCCGCCGTCACCGGCTTCAGGGCTCCATTCAACTCACATTTTCACTTCTTTAGTTGTTTGAACTTTTTGTTCTCATCAGAATCCTCTCATCTTGAGCTGCTGCGCCGCCTTGTGGCCAAACAGCAGAATTACAGGGAGATTTTTTTTTTTTCTCCAAATGATAAAATCCTGACTCTGTGTACAGAAGTGGGATCTCTGCGCCTGTTCACACTGGCCATGGAGAATGAGAAGAGGACGACCTGCGATAGCGTCCCCTCCCCCTCTATGGTATATACCAGAAGTATTTATAACCTGCCCCTCATTGTTATAAAACCCACAGCAATAATATCCCAGTGAATATCAGTCCCGGACACTTCTGTCAGGTTCTTCTCAGCCGTTTCTCAGTTCTGTCTGTATCTGGGAAAGCTGGGTGACAATAAATCAATACCTCCGCCATCATTTTTCCCACATCTGGTTATCCAACAATACGGAGGCAGAAGATGAACGGTTACCTTACTGTGGAGACTGGACATGCAGGAGCCTGGGAGAGCTGGGTGACAACCATTATGGCCGCCCTTATTACCGCTTCAACAAGAAAGCAAATTTGCCCACATAGAATCCAGGAGCTGAATCGCTGCATAGCTCAGCAGGCGGGACATGCAGGAGCCTGGGAAAGCTGGGTGACTGCCTCTGTTGTAATCTGTTTTGGCGGCCATATTGGTTGTTACCCAGCTTTCCCAGGAGCGGATATGACGTCTCTTTACTGGGGATTTTTTGGCTTTAGGGGCAATAATTTCCTTTGATTGCGTCCCGGGATAATCTCGTCTGAGTGCGGGGGATGGGACAGGGGTATCGGTTACTTTCTCCCAGGCTGTAAAGTCTTAGCATCGTCTTTTGCACGTTCCCAGGCTCGTTACGTCTTCTGACAAGATAATCCGGGGATCATCCTCCTGAGTGATCAACTCCGAGCCGCAGAGACCCGAAGATCCACCGAAGAGGCCGAGCGAGGAGACCCCGCGACCCCCAACACCGCGTCTCACCTCACAAGATCGTAGCTTCTGCGTTCACTTCTTACCAGAGACCACCAGGTCCACAACACCGCATGTAAATACCTGGTCCAACCACAGGGGGCGCCGTCACACACAACTGCTCAGAGGCTCCTAAAGGGTTTGTCCATCATATTATAATATAAAGTTCTGAAACTTTCTAATACACTTTGTGTTTGAGTTTCTCACCATTCCAAGATCTCGGCTTGCTGTCACTGAATTGTAATATTTGCTGGATCAGTACCCTTCCCCTGGTTGATGAACTTGTAGTGCTTTATAAGGGCACATTCAGACGTGGCGGAGTTTTTCCGCTGCAAATGTTGGTGCAGATTTGGGGCAATTACGCAATGAATCTGCAGCAACATTTGCATATTTGACAGGTAATTCAGACGTTGCGGATATCACAGCGGACGCCACAGATTTCAGTTTTTGCATTGCAAAGGCTGAAATCCGCAGTGAAATTCTGCTTCTTCTCAGCAACAGACAGTGCATGCTGGGAGGGGGAATTCTGCTTCTTCTCCGCAACAGACAGTGCATGCTGGGAGGGGGAATTCTGCACCGCAGCCTGTGCTCCGCAGCCTATGGTCCGCAGCCTATGGTCCGCAACGTCTGAACTAACTTGCCTAAAAATGTATTGAAACAAATGTAAAAAACGGTCGCAGGAGAATTCCACTGCGGACTGTCCGCCACGTCTGAATGTTGCGTTACTGTCAGGATGTTTTTTGGGCCATAAACCATAACTTCCAACCGTCCCGGATCCGGCGGGAGAGTCCTGGTTTCTAACAGCTGTCCCGGCCGGTCTGTAAATGTCCCACTGGGCGCTGCATCAGAAGAAGGCAGGAGTCTTGCGGCGGTGTTCTCACTGGTGTCGATGCCAGCCCGTGAGTGGACCAGTCCAGTCACCTGATCTCACCGGTCAGGTGACTGGACTGGTTCACTCCCGGGCCGGCATCGACACCAGTGAGAACACCGCCGCAAGACTTCTCCCTGTAGGAGTCGGAATCCCCAATCCCGGCCGGGAAATCCTCTCCAGGAGAAGTCAGTGACTACACTGTCCATATATGGACATTGAAGTCAGTGACTTCTACTGGAAGGGGGGGGGGGGGATGGGTGCAACTTACAGGGGGCTGTGTGGTATTACCTGCAGGGGGCTGTGTGATATTACCTGCAGGGGGCTGTGTGGTATTACCTGCAGGGGGCTGGGTGGCATTACATGCAGGGGGCTGTGTGGTATTACCTGCAGGGGGCTGTGTGATATTACCTGCAGGGGGCTGTGTGATATTACCTGCAGGGGGCTGGGTGGCATTACATGCAGGGGGCTGGGTGGCATTACATGCAGGGGGCTGGGTGGCATTACATGCAGGGGGCTGGGTGGCATTACATGCAGGGGGGCTGGGTGGCATTACCTACAGGGGGGCTGGGTGGTATTACCTACAGGGGGGCTGGGTGGTATTACCTACAGGGGGGCTGGGTGGTATTACCTACAGGGGGGCTGGGTGGTATTACCTACAGGGGGGCTGGGTGGTATTACCTACAGGGGGGCTGGGTGGCATTACCTACATGGGGGCTGGGTGGCATTACCTACAGGGGGCTGTGTGTGGCATTACCTACAGGGGGCCGGGTGGCATTACCAACAGGGGGTTGTGTGGTATTACCTACAGGGGGTTGTGTGGTATTACCTACAGGGGGTTGTGTGGCATTACCTACAGGGGGCTGTGTGGCATTACCTACAGGGGGCTGTGTGGCATTACCTACAGGGGGCTGTGTGGCATTACCTACAGGGGGCTGTGTGGCATTACCTACAGGGGGCTGTGTGGCGTTACCTACAGAGGGCTGTGTGTGGCAACAAATTTAAATGAAATTGATCCGATTTTAAAATGTACAGGGAAAAAAACAGGTCAAAATCGGCCGTTAAAAACGGCAACACGGCTCGGAACAGACTTGGAACGGATGCAAAACAGCCGGGAAAAACGGCCGTTTTTATCGGCCGACACTCGGATGCTGTCGTGTGAATAAAGCCTACCTCTACCACTCTCCGCTCTGGCGGCAATGTGGCACCTACAGGGGGGCTGAGTGTGGAGCTATCTACAAAGGGGTGTGTGTGGAGCTATCTACAGGGGGCTGTGTCTGGCTCTATGTACAGGGGGGCTGTGTCTGGAGCTATCTAAAGGGGGGACTGTGTGTGGCGCTATCTACAGGGGGGCTGTGTGTGGCGCTATCTACAGGGGGGCTGTATCTGGCGCTATGTACAGGGGGCTGTGTTTGGAGCTATCTACAGGGGGCTGTGTCTGGAGCTATGTACAGGGAGCTGTGTGTGGAGCTATGTACAGGGGGGCTGTGTGTGGAGCCATCTACAGAGGGGCTGTGTGTGGAGCCATCTACAGTGGGGCTGTGTGTGGAGCTATGTACAGGGGGGCTGTGTGTGGAGCTATCTACAGGGTGGCTGTGTGTGGAGCTATCTACAGGGGGTCTGTGTGTGGCGCTATCTACAGGGGGTCTGTGTGTGGCGCTATCTACAGGGGGTCTGTGTGTGGAGCTATCTACAGGGGGGCTGTGTGTGGAGCTATGTACAGGGGGGCTGTGTGTGGTACTATCTACAGGGGGGCTGTGTGTGGAGCTATCTACAGTGGGGCTGTGTGTGGAGCTATGTACAGGGGGGCTGTGTGTGGAGCTATCTACAGGGGGGCTGTGTGTGGAGCTATCTACAGGGGGGCTGTGTGTGGAGCTATGTACAGGGGGGCTGTGTGTGGTACTATCTACAGGGGGGCTGTGTCTGGCGCTATGTACAGGGGGGCTGTGTCTGGCGCTATGTACAGGGGGGCTGTGTCTGGCGCTATGTACAGGGGGGCTGTGTCTGGCGCTATGTACAGGGGGGCTGTGTGTGGAGCTATCTACAGGGAGGCTGTGTGTGGAGCTATCTACAGGGGGCTGTGTGTGGAGCTATCTACAGGGGGGCTGTGTCTGGCGCTATCTACAGGGGGGCTGTATCTGGCGCTATGTACAAGGGGTTGTGTGCGGAGCCATCTAAAGGGGGGCTGTGTCTGGCGCCATCTACAGGGAGGCTGTGTCTGGTGCTATCTACAGGGGGGCTGTGTCTGGCGCTATGTACAAGGGGTTGTGTGCGGAGCTATCTACAGGGGGCTGTGTGTGGAGCTATCTACAGGGGGGCTGTGTGTGGCACTATCTACAGGGGGCAGTGTGTGGAGCTATCTACAGGGGGGCGGTGTGTGGCGCTATCTACAGGGGGGCTGTGTGTGGAGCTATCTACAGGGGGGCTGTGTCTGGAGCTATCTACAGGGGGGCTGTGTCTGGAGCTATCTACAGGGGGGCTGTGTCTGGAGCTATCTACAGGGGGCTGTGTGTGGAGCTATCTACAGGGGGGCTGTGTGTGGCGCTATCTACAGGGGGCTGTGTGAAGCGCTATGTACAGGTGGGCTGTGTGTGGCGCTATCTACAGGGTGGCTGTGTCTGGCACTATCTACAGGGGGGCTGTGTCTGGAGCTATCTACAGGGGGGCTGTGTCTGGAGCTATCTACAGGGGGGCTGTGTCTGGAGCTATCTACAGGGGGGCTGTGTCTGGAGCTATCTACAGGGGGCTGTGTCTGGCGCTATGTACAGGGGGGCTGTGTGTGGAGCTATGTACAGGGGGGCTGTGTGTGGAGCCATCTACAGGGGGGCTGTGTGTAGAGCCATCTACAGGGGGCTGTGTGTGGAGCTATCTACAGGGGGGCTGTGTCTGGCGCTATCTACAGGGGGGCTGTGTCTGGTGCTATCTACAGGGGGGCTGTGTGTGGAGCTATCTACAGGGGGGTTGTGTGTGGAGCTATGTACAGGGGGGCTGTGTGTGGAGCTATGTACAGGGGGGCTGTGTGTGGCGCTATGTACAGGTGGGCTGTGTGTGGCGCTATCTACAGGGTGGCTGTGTCTGGCACTATGTACAGGGGGGCTGTGTATGGAGCTATCTATGGGGGGGGCTGTGTCTGGAGCTATGTACAGGGAGCTGTGTGTGGAGCTATGTACAGGGGGGCTGTGTGTGGAGCCATCTACAGGGGGGCTGTGTGTGGAGCCATCTACAGGGGGGCTGTGTGTGGAGCCATCTACAGGGGGGCTGTGTGTGGAGCCATCTACAGGGGGGCTGTGTGTGGAGCCATCTACAGGGGGGCTGTGTGTGGAGCCATCTACAGGGGGGCTGTGTCTGGAGCCATCTACAGGGGGGCTGTGTCTGGAGCTATCTACAGGGGGGCTGTGTCTGGAGCCATCTACAGGGGGGCTGTGTCTGGAGCCATCTACAGGGGGGCTGTGTCTGGAGCCATCTACAGGGGGGCTGTGTCTGGAGCCATCTACAGGGGGGCTGTGTCTGGCGCCATCTACAGGGGGGCTGTGTCTGGCGCCATCTACAGGGGGGCTGTGTCTGGCGCCATCTACAGGGGGGCTGTGTCTGGCGCCATCTACAGGGGGGCTGTGTCTGGCGCCATCTACAGGGGGCTGTGTCTGGCGCAATCTACAGGGGGCTGTGTCTGGCGGTATCTACAGGGGGGGCTGTATCTGGCGGTATCTACAGAGGGGCTGTATCTGGCGGTATCTACAGGGGGGCTGTGTCTGGCGCTATGTACAGGGGGCTGTGTTTGGAGCTATCTACAGGGGGCTGTATCTGACGCTATGTACATGGGGGCTATGTGTGGAGCTATCTACAGGGGGGCTGTGTCTGGCGGTATCTACAGGGGGGCTGTGTCTGGCGCTATCTACAGGGGGGCTGTGTGTGGAGCTATGTACAGGGGGGCTGTGTGTGGAGCTATGCACAGGGGGGCTGTGTGTGGAGCTATGTACAGGGGGGCTGTGTGTGGAGCTATCTACAGGGGGCTGTGTCTGGCGCTATCTACAGGGAGGCTGTATCTGGCGCTATGTACAGGGGGTTGTGTGTGGAGCTATCTACAGGGGGACTGTGTCTGGCGCCATCTACAGAAGGGCTGTGTCTGGCGCTATGTACAGGGGGGCTGTGTGTGGAGCTATCTACAGGGGGGCTGTGTGTGGAGCTATGTACAGGGGGGCTGTGTGTGGAGCTATCTACAGGGGGGCTGTGTCTGGCGCTATCTACAGGGGGCTGTGTCTGGCGCTATCTACAGGGGGCTGTATCTGGCGCTATGTACAAGGGGTTGTGTACGGAGCTATCTACAGGGGGGCTGTGTCTGGCGCCATCTACAGAGGGGCTGTGTATGGCGCTATGTACAGGGGGCTGTGTGTGGAGCTATCTACAGGGGGGCTGTGTCTGGTGCCATCTACAGGGGGCTGTGTCTGGCGGCATCTACAGGGGGGCTGTATCTGGCGCTATGTACAGGAGGTTGTGTCTGGAGCTATCTACAGGGGGGCTGTGTCTGGCGCTATGTACAGGGGGTCTTTGTGGAGCAATTTACAGGGGGGCTGTGTGTGGAGCTATTTACCGGGGGGACTGTGTGTGGCGCTATCTACAGGGGGGCTGTGTGTGGAGCTATCTACAGCGGGGCTATGTCTGGCGCTATGTACAGGGGGCTGTGTGTGGAGCTATCTACAGGGGGACTGTGTGTGGAGCTATCTACAGTGGGGCTGTGTGTGGCGCTATCTACAGTGGGGCTGTGTGTGGCGCTATCTACAGTGGGGCTGTGTGTGGCGCTATCTACAGGGGGGCTGTGTCTGGCGCTATGTACAGGGGGTCTTTGTGGAGCAATTTACAGGGGGGCTGTGTGTGGAGCTATTTACCGGGGGGACTGTGTGTGGCGCTATCTACAGGGGGGCTGTGTGTGGAGCTATCTACAGCGGGGCTATGTCTGGCGCTATGTACAGGGGGCTGTGTGTGGAGCTATCTACAGTGGGGCTGTGTGTGGCGCTATCTACAGTGGGGCTGTGTGTGGCGCTATCTACAGTGGGGCTGTGTGTGGCGCTATCTACAGGGGGGCTGTGTGTGGCGCTATCTACAGGGGGGCTGTGTGTGGAGCTATCTACAGGGGGGCTGTGTGTGGAGCTATCTACAGGGGGGCTGTGTGTGGAGCTATCTACAGGGGGGCTGTGTCTGGCGCTATGTACAGGGGGCTGTGTTTGGAGCTATCTACAGGGGGCTGTATCTGACGCTATGTACAGGTGGGCTGTGTGTGTGGAGCTAACTACAGGGGGCTGTGTGTGGCGCTATCTACAGGGGGCTGTGTGTGGAGCTATCTACAGGGGGGCTGTGTGTGGCGCTATCTACAGGGGGCTGTGTGTGGCGCTATGTACAGGTGGGCTGTGTGAGGCGCTATCTACAGGGTGGCTGTGTCTGGCACTATGTACAGGGGGGGCTGTGTGTGGAGCTATCTACAGGGGGGCTGTGTCTGGAGCTATCTACAGGGGGGCTGTGTCTGGCGCTATGTACAGGGGGGCTGTGTGTGGAGCCATCTACAGTGGGGCTGTGTGTGGAGCTATCTACAGGGGGGCTGTGTGTGTAGCTATGTACAGGGGGGCTGTGTGTGGAGCTATCTACAGGGGGGCTGTGTGTGGAGCTATGTACAGGGGGGCTGTGTGTGGAGCTATCTACAGGGGGGCTGTGTGTGGAGCTATGTACAGGGGGGGCTGTGTGTGGTACTATCTATAGGGGGGCTGTGTCTGGCGCCATCTACAGGGGGGCTGTGTCTGGCGCCATCTACAGGGGGGCTGTGTCTGGCGCCATCTACAGGGGGGCTGTGTCTGGCGCCATCTACAGGGGGGCTGTGTCTGGCGCCATCTACAGGGGGGCTGTGTGTGGAGCCATCTACAGGGGGGCTGTGTGTGGAGCCATCTACAGGGGGGCTGTGTGTGGAGCCATCTACAGGGGGGCTGTGTGTGGCGCTATCTACAGGGGGGCTGTGTGAGGCGCTATGTACAGGTGGGCTGTGTGTGGCGCTATCTACAGGGTGGCTGTGTCTGGCACTATCTACAGGGGGGCTGTGTCTGAAGCTATCTACAGGGTGGCTGTGTCTGGCGCTATGTACAGGGGGGCTGTGTGTGGAGCTATCTACAGGGGGGCTGTGTCTGGAGCTATGTACAGGGGGCTGTGTGTGGAGCTATCTACAGGGGGCTGTGTGTGGAGCTATCTACAGGGGGCTGTGTGTGGAGCTATCTACAGGGGGCTGTGTGTGGAGCTATCTACAGGGGGCTGTGTGTGGAGCTATCTACAGGGGGGCTGTGTGTGGAGCTATCTACAGGGGGGCTGTGTGTGGAGCTATCTACAGGGGGGCTGTGTGTGGAGCTATCTACAGGGGGGCTGTGTGTGGCACTATGTACAGGGGGGCTGTGTGTGGAGCTATCTACAGGGGGCTGTGTGTGGCACTATGTACAGGGGGGCTGTGTGTGGAGCTATCTACAGGGGGGCTGTACATCCATAATATCTGTGATATGCAGACAGTCTAGAAATCCGCAGTGAGAATTTGCGCTCGTTATTTGCAGAAGGATCTAGCCGTGATTTGATGTGTTTATGAAGGATATTGGGCGTGGTTAGGGGCGTGGCTTAAAATTTCCC
Source organism: Rhinoderma darwinii (assembly GCF_050947455.1). Classification (NCBI taxonomy): domain Eukaryota; kingdom Metazoa; phylum Chordata; class Amphibia; order Anura; family Rhinodermatidae; genus Rhinoderma; species Rhinoderma darwinii. Next base: position 110,363 of record NW_027463847.1, read on the forward strand.
TCTTTTCCAAATTCAAAAGTTGGGAGTACGGGAGTACGGCGTTCCGTTCCCATGGCGCGTAAAAAAACGCCCCATAAAAAAGAAGTGCATGTCATTTCTTGAGTCGTTTTTGGAGGCATTTTTCATTGGGTCAATAACAAAACAGCTCCATAAACGCCGGATGCATAAAAAATGTCTGAAAATCAGAGGCTTTCCCTTGAAATCAGCTCCGTATTTTACCGCTGTTTTTTGTTTGCCGTGTGAACACGGACTTAGAAGGGTTTTGCAGTTTTATGGATTTTATTTGAAAAAAATGGCACGACAATAAGAGCGATCCTAAAACTGGGGCCGGGATTTCAGCTCCGCAGAACTTCTTACCTAGTCGGACCGCACCAAAATGACTTCAGGCTCCACAACCTGTCTGTAGCGTGCCGCTGCGGGTCACTGAGGGGCCGCCCTTTACCACACAGCCTGTCTGTAGCGTGCCGCTGCGGGTCACTGAGGGGCCGTCCTTTACCACACAGCCTGTCTGTAGCGTGCCGCTGCGGGTCACTGAGGGGCCGTCCTTTACCACACAGCCTGTCTGTAGCGTGCCGCTGCGGGTCACTGAGGGGCCGCTCTTTACCACACAACCTGTCTGTAGCGTGCCGCTGCGGGTCACTGAGGGGCCGCCCTTTACCACACAGCCTGTCTGTAGCGTGCCGCTGCGGGTCACTGAGGGGCCGTCCTTTACCACACAGCCTGTCTGTAGCGTGCCACTGCGGGTCACTGAGGGGCCACCCTTTACCACACAGCCTGTCTGTAGCGTGCCGCTGCGGGTCACTGAGGGGCCGTCCTTTACCACACAGCCTGTCTGTAGCGTGCCGCTGCGGGTCACTGAGGGGCCGTCCTTTACCACACAGCCTGTCTGTAGCGTGCCGCTGCGGGTCACTGAGGGTCCGCTCTTTACCACACAGCCTGTCTGTAGCGAGCCGCTGCGGGTCACTGAGGGGCCGCTCTTTACCACACAACCTGTCTGTAGCGTGCCGCTGCGGGTCACTGAGGGTCCGCTCTTTACCACACAGCCTGTCTGTAGCGAGCCGCTGCGGGTCACTGAGGGGACGTCCTTTACCACATAGCCTGTCTGTAGCGTGCCGCTGCGGGTCACTGAGGGGCCGTCCTTTACCACACAGCCTGTCTGTAGCGTGCCGCTGCGGGTCACTGAGGGGCCGCTCTTTACCACACAGCCTGTTCTCATAGGGTGAACCTGACACTTATGAGGAGGAGGAATGCTCTGCGTCTCTGTGAATCACTGTGTCCGCTTTGCCCCCACCTTTATGGATCCCACTCCCCCGTACGTGTAACTTCCACGCTGCGTCCTACCTAGAAAACTGAAACAAAATATGAACACGTTCTGTTTCCCAACGGACCCTTCACACGGACATACACCGGGGACGTCTGAATTCGGCCTAAGTCCTCATGCACACGACCGTAGCCATGTGCACGGCCGTGATTTTTGGGGGAACCGGCCGCGGAGTGACACCCGCGAGCCGCCCGCAGATGGCCGCGTCCATTTATTGCCGTAATAAGACATGTCCGTTCTTTCTGCGGTCCAGGCTCCTGGAAACCTCAGTCGTGTGCATGGGGCCTAACACTCGGCCTGTGGGTCTCCAGATGATGGTCCTTATAGTTCAGATGAACCCCCTTCTCCGCGGGACGGCTGCTCTCTCCCCTCTGCTGGGGTCTTTCTTGGCCGCTGACTATTATTGGGGGTTATTTCCCGCTCTCTTCTTCACCGTCCGCAGGTTCTTCTGGGCACTCGCGGTCACTGCCGTCCTTCTACTCCTAGGACCCCACGTGGACACTTCCCTCATCCTCAGGGACACAGCCTCAGACCTCAGAGCGTCCTACCCCGGGCAGCAGACTGGACGGACCATCAGTGGACAGGTACAGGGGGTGCACAGTTGAAGGGGCAGTGCCCCCTCCCCCCCGGGTATATAGCCAAGTGACATCCAGAAGATGTAGGTCTATTTACACGACACCATTTTTTTTTATAATCGCACGTTCCCGTATCTTAACCGTTGTTGGCGGAACGTCTCCCCGTATAAACAACGAATGTGCTGCCGACAATTATGGAATCTGATAGATACAGCAAACAATCACATTGACTCGTCCACATACAGAAATCACCGGCCGTGTGAACGGCTCTGCTAATAATCAGCGATCAAATTGTTATATTGTCAATCAGCGCTCGTTATGGGCAAAAATCTACCCAAGTAAACTCTAATCACAGTTCATAGCCTGATCAGTGTATCATCAGTATATATCAGTGTATTATCAGTGTATTATCAGTGTATTATCAGTGTATTATCAGTGTATTATCAGTGTATTATCAGTGTATTATCAGTGTATATCAGTGTATTATCAGTGTATTATCAGTGTATTATCAGTGTATTATCAGTGTATTATCAGTATATTATCAGTGTATTATCAGTGTATTATCAGTGTATTATCAGTATATTATCAGTGTATTATCAGTGTATTATCAGTGTATTATCAGTATATTATCAGTATATTATCAGTGTATTATCAGTGTATTATCAGTGTATCATCAGTGTATCATCAGTATATATCAGTGTATTATCAGTGTATTATCAGTATATTATCAGTATATTATCAGTATATCATCAGTGTATCATCAGTGTATTATCAGTGTATTATCAGTGTTATCAGTGTGTTATCAGTGTATTATCAGTATATTATCAGTGTATTATCAGTATATTATCAGTATATTATCAGTATATTATCAGTGTATTATCAGTATATTATCAGTGTATTATCAGTATATTATCAGTATATTATCAGTGTATTATCAGTGTATTATCAGTATATCATCAGTGTATTATCAGTATATTATCAGTGTATTATCAGTGTATTATCAGTATATTATCAGTGTATTATCAGTATATCATCAGTATATTATCAGTGTATTATCAGTGTATTATCAGTATATTATCAGTGTATTATCAGTGTATTATCAGTATATTATCAGTGTATTATCAGTATATCATCAGTGTATTATCAGTATATCATCAGTGTATCATCAGTGTATTATCAGTATATTATCAGTGTATTATCAGTATATCATCAGTATATTATCAGTGTATTATCAGTGTATTATCAGTGTATTATCAGTATATTATCAGTGTATTATCAGTGTATTATCAGTGTATTATCAGTATATTATCAGTATATTATCAGTGTATTATCAGTATATTATCAGTGTATTATCAGTGTATTATCAGTGTATTATCAGTATATTATCAGTGTATTATCAGTGTATTATCAGTGTATTATCAGTATATTATCAGTATATCATCAGTGTATCATCAGTGTATCATCAGTATATCATCAGTGTATCATCAGTGTATCATCAGTATATCATCAGTATATTATCAGTATATCATCAGTGTATTATCAGTATATCATCAGTGTATTATCAGTGTATTATCAGTATATTATCAGTATATTATCAGTGTATTATCAGTATATTATCAGTGTATTATCAGTGTATTATTAGTGTATTATCAGTGTATTATCAGTGTATTATCAGTATATCATCAGTGTATTATCAGTATATATCAGTGTATTATCAGTGTATTATCAGTGTATTATCAGTGTATTATCAGTGTATTATCAGTATATTATCAGTATATTATCAGTATATTATCAGTGTATCATCAGTATATCATCAGTATATTATCAGTGTATTATCAGTGTATTATCAGTATATTATCAGTGTATTATCAGTATATTATCAGTATATTATCAGTGTATTATCAGTATATTATCAGTGTATTATCAGTGTATTATCAGTATATTATCAGTGTATCATCAGTATATCATCAGTATATTATCAGTGTATTATCAGTATATTATCAGTGTATTATCAGTGTATTATCAGTGTATTATCAGTATATTATCAGTGTATTATCAGTGTATTATCAGTGTATTATCAGTATATTATCAGTGTATTATCAGTGTATTATCAGTATATATCAGTGTATTATCAGTATATTATCAGTATATTATCAGTATATTATCAGTGTATTATCAGTATATTATCAGTGTGTTATCAGTGTATTATCAGTGTATTATCAGTGTATTATCAGTATATTATCAGTGTATTATCAGTATATTATCAGTGTATTATCAGTGTATTATCAGTATATTATCAGTATATCATCAGTGTATTATCAGTATATTATCAGTGTATTATCAGTATATTATCAGTGTATTATCAGTGTATTATCAGTGTATTATCAGTGTATTATCAGTGTATTATCAGTATATCATCAGTGTATTATCAGTATATATCAGTGTATTATCAGTGTATTATCAGTGTATTATCAGTGTATTATCAGTATATTATCAGTATATTATCAGTGTATTATCAGTATATCATCAGTGTATTATCAGTATATATCAGTGTATTATCAGTGTATTATCAGTGTATTATCAGTGTATTATCAGTGTATTATCAGTGTATTATCAGTGTATTATCAGTGTATTATCAGTATATTATCAGTGTATTATCAGTATATCATCAGTATATCATCAGTGTATTATCAGTATATTATCAGTATATCATCAGTATATTATCAGTGTATTATCAGTGTATTATCAGTGTATTATCAGTATATTATCAGTGTATTATCAGTGTATTATCAGTGTATTATCAGTATATCATCAGTGTATTATCAGTGTATTATCAGTATATTATCAGTGTATTATCAGTGTATTATCAGTGTATTATCAGTATATTATCAGTGTATTATCAGTGTATTATCAGTGTATTATCAGTGTATTATCAGTATATTATCAGTGTATTATCAGTGTATTATCAGTGTATTATCAGTATATTATCAGTATATTATCAGTGTATTATCAGTGTATTATCAGTATATTATCAGTGTATTATCAGTGTATTATCAGTATATTATCAGTATATTATCAGTGTATTATCAGTGTATTATCAGTATATTATCAGTGTATTATCAGTGTATTATCAGTGTATTATCAGTGTATTATCAGTGTATTATCAGTATATTATCAGTGTATTATCAGTATATTATCAGTGTATTATCAGTGTATTATCAGTATATTATCAGTGTATTATCAGTATATTATCAGTGTATTATCAGTGTATTATCAGTATATTATCAGTGTATTATCAGTATATTATCAGTGTATTATCAGTGTATTATCAGTGTATTATCAGTATATATCAGTGTATTATCAGTGTATTATCAGTGTATTATCAGTATATTATCAGTGTATTATCAGTATATTATCAGTGTATTATCAGTATTATCAGTGTATTATCAGTATATTATCAGTGTATCATCAGTGTATCATCAGTGTGTCATCAGTGTGTCATCAGTGTATCATCAGTGTATCATCAGTGTATTATCAGTGTATTATCAGTGTATTATCAGTATATTATCAGTGTATTATCAGTGTATCATCAGTATATTATCAGTATATTATCAGTGTATCATCAGTATATTATCAGTGTATTATCAGTGTATTATCAGTGTATTATCAGTATATTATCAGTGTATTATCAGTGTATTATCAGTATATTATCAGTGTATCATCAGTGTATTATCAGTATATTATCAGTATATTATCAGTATATCATCAGTGTATTATCAGTATATTATCAGTGTATTATCAGTGTATTATCAGTGTATTATCAGTGTATTATCAGTGTATTATCAGTGTATTATCAGTATATTATCAGTATATTATCAGTATATTATCAGTGTATTATCAGTGTATTATCAGTGTATTATCAGTGTATTATCAGTGTATTATCAGTGTATTATCAGTATATATCAGTGTATTATCAGTGTATTATCAGTGTATTATCAGTGTATTATCAGTGTATTATCAGTGTATTATCAGTATATTATCAGTGTATTATCAGTGTATTATCAGTGTATTATCAGTGTATTATCAGTGTATTATCAGTATATTATCAGTGTATTATCAGTATATTATCAGTGTATTATCAGTATATTATCAGTGTATTATCAGTGTATTATCAGTGTATCATCAGTATATCATCAGTGTATCATCAGTGTATCATCAGTATATCATCAGTATATTATCAGTATATTATCAGTATATTATCATGTATTATCAGTGTATTATCAGTGTATTATCAGTGTATTATCAGTGTATTATCAGTGTTATTATCAGTGTATTATCAGTATATTATCAGTGTATTATCAGTATATTATCAGTGTATTATCAGTGTATTATCAGTGTATTATCAGTATATTATCAGTGTATTATCAGTGTATTATCAGTGTATTATCAGTATATTATCAGTATATCATCAGTGTATCATCAGTGTATCATCAGTATATCATCAGTGTATCATCAGTGTATCATCAGTATATCATCAGTATATTATCAGTATATTATCAGTGTATTATCAGTATATCATCAGTGTATTATCAGTGTATTATCAGTATATTATCAGTATATTATCAGTGTATTATCAGTATATTATCAGTGTATTATCAGTGTATTATTAGTGTATTATCAGTGTATTATCAGTGTATTATTCAGTATATCATCAGTGTATTATCAGTATATATCAGTGTATATCAGTGTATTATCAGTGTATTATCAGTGTATTATCAGTGTATTATCAGTGTATTATCAGTGTATTATCAGTATATTATCAGTATATTATCAGTATATTATCAGTGTATCATCAGTATATCATCAGTATATTATCAGTGTATTATCAGTGTATTATCAGTATATTATCAGTGTATTATCAGTATATTATCAGTATATTATCAGTGTATTATCAGTATATTATCAGTGTATTATCAGTGTATTATCAGTATATTATCAGTGTATCATCAGTATATCATCAGTATATTATCAGTGTATTATCAGTATATTATCAGTGTATTATCAGTGTATTATCAGTGTATTATCAGTATATTATCAGTGTATTATCAGTGTATTATCAGTGTATTATCAGTATATTATCAGTATATTATCAGTGTATTATCAGTGTATTATCAGTATATATCAGTGTATTATCAGTATATTATCAGTATATTATCAGTATATTATCAGTGTATTATCAGTATATTATCAGTGTGTTATCAGTGTATTATCAGTGTATTATCAGTGTATTATCAGTATATTATCAGTGTATTATCAGTATATTATCAGTGTATTATCAGTGTATTATCAGTATATTATCAGTATATCATCAGTGTATTATCAGTATATTATCAGTGTATTATCAGTATATTATCAGTGTATTATCAGTGTATTATCAGTGTATTATCAGTGTATTATCAGTGTATTATCAGTATATCATCAGTGTATTATCAGTATATATCAGTGTATTATCAGTGTATTATCAGTGTATTATCAGTGTATTATCAGTGTATTATCAGTATATTATCAGTATATTATCAGTGTATTATCAGTATATCATCAGTGTATTATCAGTATATATCAGTGTATTATCAGTGTATTATCAGTGTATTATCAGTGTATTATCAGTGTATTATCAGTGTATTATCAGTGTATTATCAGTATATTATCAGTGTATTATCAGTATATCATCAGTATATCATCAGTGTATTATCAGTATATTATCAGTATATTATCAGTGTATTATCAGTGTATTATCAGTGTATTATCAGTGTATTATCAGTATATTATCAGTGTATTATCAGTATATTATCAGTGTATTATCAGTGTATTATCAGTGTATTATCAGTGTATTATCAGTATATTATCAGTGTATTATCAGTATATTATCAGTATATTATCAGTGTATTATCAGTATATTATCAGTGTATTATCAGTGTATTATCAGTGTATTATCAGTGTATTATCAGTGTATTATCAGTGTATTATAAGTATATCATCAGTGTATTATCAGTATATATCAGTGTATTATCAGTATATTATCAGTGTATTATCAGTATATATCAGTATATTATCAGTGTATTATCAGTGTATTATCAGTGTATTATCAGTGTATTATCAGTGTATTATCAGTATATTTCAGTGTATTATCAGTGTATTATCAGTGTATTATCAGTATATTATCAGTATATTATCAGTGTATCATCAGTATATCATCAGTATATCATCAGTATATTATCAGTGTATTATCAGTATATTATCAGTGTATTATCAGTATATTATCAGTGTATTATCAGTGTATTATCAGTGTATTATCAGTGTATTATCAGTGTATTATCAGTGTATTATCAGTATATCATCAGTGTATTATCAGTATATATCAGTGTATTATCAGTATATATCAGTGTATTATCAGTGTATTATCAGTGTATTATCAGTGTATTATCAGTATATTATCAGTATATTATCAGTGTATTATCAGTGTATTATCAGTATATCATCAGTGTATTATCAGTATATATCAGTGTATTATCAGTGTATTATCAGTGTATTATCAGTGTATTATCAGTGTATTATCAGTGTATTATCAGTGTATTATCAGTGTATTATCAGTGTATTATCAGTGTATTATCAGTGTATTATCAGTGTATTATCAGTATATATCAGTGTATTATCAGTATATTATCAGTATATCATCAGTGTATTATCAGTATATATCAGTGTATTATCAGTGTATTATCAGTGTATTATCAGTGCATTATCAGTGCATTATCAGTGTATTATCAGTGTATTATCAGTATATTATCAGTATATTATCAGTGTATTATCAGTATATTATCAGTGTATCAGTATATATCAGTATATTATCAGTGTATTATCAGTGTATTATCAGCGTATTATCAGTGTATTATCAGTGTATTATCAGTATATTATCAGTATATTATCAGTGTATTATCAGTGTATTATCAGTGTATTATCAGTGTATTATCAGTGTATTATCAGTGTATTATCAGTATATCATCAGTGTATTATCAGTATATATCAGTGTATTATCAGTGTATTATCAGTGTATTATCAGTGTATTATCAGTGTATTATCAGTGCATTATCAGTGTATTATCAGTGTATTACATATTATCAGTATATTATCAGTATATTATCAGTGTATTATCAGTGTATTATCAGTATATTATCAGTATATATCAGTGTATTATCAGTATATTATCAGTGTATTATCAGTATATTATCAGTATATTATCAGTGTATTATCAGTGTATTATCAGTGTATTATCAGTGTATTATCAGTATATTATCAGTGTATTATCAGTGTATTATCAGTGTATTATCAGTAATTATCAGTATATTATCAGTGTATTATCAGTGTATTATCAGTGTATTATCAGTGTATTATCAGTGTATTATCAGTGTATTATCAGTATATTATCAGTGTATTATCAGTATATTATCAGTGTATTATCAGTGTATTATCAGTATATTATCAGTGTATTATCAGTGTATTATCAGTGTATTATCAGTGTATTATCAGTGTATTATCAGTGTATTATCAGTGTATTATCAGTATATTATCAGTGTATTATCAGTGTATTATCAGTGTATTATCAGTATATTATCAGTGTATTATCAGTGTATTATCAGTGTATTATCAGTATATTATCAGTGTATTATCAGTGTATTATCAGTATATTATCAGTGTATTATCAGTGTATTATCAGTGTATTATCAGTATATTATCAGTGTATTATCAGTATATTATCAGTGTATTATCAGTGTATTATCAGTGTATTATCAGTGTATTATCAGTATATTATCAGTATATTATCAGTGTATTATCAGTGTATTATCAGTATATTATCAGTGTATTATCAGTATATTATCAGTGTATTATCAGTGTATTATCAGTATATTATCAGTATATCATCAGTATATCATCAGTGTATTATCAGTGTATTATCAGTGTATTATCAGTGTATTATCAGTGTATTATCAGTATATTATCAGTATATTATCAGTATATTATCAGTGTATTATCAGTGTATTATCAGTATATTATCAGTGTATTATCAGTATATTATCAGTGTATTATCAGTGTATTATCAGTGTATTATCAGTATATTATCAGTGTATTATCAGTGTATTATCAGTGTATTATCAGTATATTATCAGTGTATTATCAGTATATTATCAGTGTATTATCAGTGTATTATCAGTGTATTATCAGTGTATTATCAGTATATTATCAGTGTATTATCAGTATATTATCAGTGTATTTTCAGTGTATTATCAGTGTATTATCAGTGTATTATCAGTATATTATCAGTGTATTATCAGTATATATCAGTATATTATCAGTGTATTATCAGTGTATTATCAGTATATTATCAGTGTATTATCAGTGTATTATCAGTATATATCAGTATATTATCAGTGTATTATCAGTATATTATCAGTGTATTATCAGTATATTATCAGTATATTATCAGTATATATCAGTGTATTATCAGTGTATTATCAGTATATTATCAGTGTATTATCAGTGTATTATCAGTGTATTATCAGTATATTATCAGTATATATCAGTGTATTATCAGTGTATTATCAGTGTATTATCAGTATATTATCAGTGTATTATCAGTACGAATATTATCAGTATTATCAGTATATCAGTGTATTATCAGTGTATTATCAGTATATTATCAGTGTATTATCAGTGTATTATCAGTGTATTATCAGTGTATTATCAGTGTATTATCAGTGTATTATCAGTATATTATCAGTATATATCAGTGTATTATCAGTGTATTATCAGTGTATTATCAGTATATTATCAGTGTATTATCAGTATATTATCAGTATATTATCAGTATATATCAGTGTATTATCAGTGTATTATCAGTATATTATCAGTGTATTATCAGTATATTATCAGTATATTATCAGTGTATTATCAGTATATATCAGTGTATTATCAGTGTATTATCAGTATATTATCAGTGTATTATCAGTGTATTATCAGTGTATTATCAGTATATTATCAGTGTATTATCAGTGTATTATCAGTGTATTATCAGTATATTATCAGTGTATTATCAGTGTATTATCAGTATATTATCAGTGTATTATCAGTGTATTATCAGTGTATTATCAGTGTATTATCAGTGTATTATCAGTATATTATCAGTATATTATCAGTGTATTATCAGTATATTATCAGTGTATTATCAGTGTATTATCAGTATATTATCAGTATATTATCAGTGTATTATCAGTGTATTATCAGTGTATTATCAGTGTATTATCAGTATATTATCAGTATATTATCAGTGTATTATCAGTATATTATCAGTATATTATCAGTGTATTATCAGTGTATTATCAGTGTATTATCAGTATATTATCAGTATATATCAGTGTATTATCAGTGTATTATCAGTGTATTATCAGTATATTATCAGTGTATTATCAGTATATTATCAGTATATTATCAGTATATATCAGTGTATTATCAGTGTATTATCAGTATATTATCAGTGTATTATCAGTATATTATCAGTATATTATCAGTATATATCAGTGTGTTATCAGTGTATTATCAGTATATATCAGTGTATTATCAGTGTATTATCAGTATATTATCAGTGTATTATCAGTGTATTATCAGTGTATTATCAGTATATTATCAGTGTATTATCAGTGTATTATCAGTGTATTATCAGTATATTATCAGTGTATTATCAGTGTATTATCAGTATATTATCAGTGTATTATCAGTTTATTATCAGTGTATTATCAGTGTATTATCAGTGTATTATCAGTATATTATATCAGTATATTATCAGTGTATTATCAGTATAATTATCAGTGTTTATCAGTGTATTATCAGTATATTATCAGTATATTATCAGTGTATTATCAGTGTATTATCAGTGTATTATCAGTATATTATCAGTATATTATCAGTGTATTATCAGTATATTATCAGTATATTATCAGTGTATTATCAGTGTATTATCAGTGTATTATCAGTATATTATCAGTATATTATCAGCGTATTATCAGCGTATTTTCAGCGTATTATCAGCGTATTATCAGTGTATTATCAGTATATTATCAGTATATATCAGTATATTATCAGTGTATTATCAGTATATTATCAGTGTATTATCAGTGTATTATCAGTGTATTATCAGTGTATTATCAGTATATTATCAGTATATTATCAGTATTATTATCAGTGTATTATCAGTATATTATCAGTATATTATCAGTGTATTATCAGTGTATTATCAGTGTATTATCAGTGTATTATCAGTATATTATCAGTATATTATCAGTGTATTATCAGTGTATTATCAGCGTATTATCAGCGTATTATCAGTGTATTATCAGTATATTATCAGTATATTATCAGTATATTATCAGTGTATTATCAGTATATTATCAGTATATTATCAGTGTATTATCAGTATATATCAGTATATTATCAGTATATTATCAGTGTATTATCAGTGTATTATCAGTATATTATCAGTGTATTATCAGTGTATTATCAGTATATTATCAGTGTATTATCAGCGTATTATCAGCGTATTATCAGCGTATTATCAGTGTATTATCAGTGTATTATCAGTATATTATCAGTGTATTATCAGTATATTATCAGTGTATTATCAGTGTATTATCAGTATATTATCAGTAATATTATCAGTGTATTATCAGTGTATTATCAGTGTATTATCAGTGTATTATCAGTGTATTATCAGTGTATTATCAGTGTATTATCAGTATATTATCAGTGTATTATCAGTGTATTATCAGTGTATTATCAGTATATTATCAGTGTATTATCAGTGTATTATCAGTATATTATCAGTATATTATCAGTATATTATCAGTATATTATCAGTGTATTATCAGTATATTATCAGTATATTATCAGTATATTATCAGTATATTATCAGTATATTATCAGTGTATTATCAGTGTATTATCAGTGTATTATCAGTATATTATCAGTGTATTATCAGTATATTATCAGTATATTATCAGTGTATTATCAGTGTATTATCAGTGTATTATCAGTGTATTATCAGTGTATTATCAGTATATTATCAGTGTATTATCAGTATATTATCAGTATATTATCAGTATATTATCAGTGTATTATCAGTGTATTATCAGTATATTATCAGTGTATTATCAGTATATTATCAGTATATATCAGTGTTATCAGTATATTATCAGTGTATTATCAGTGTATTATCAGTGTATTATCAGTGTATTATCAGTGTATTATCAGTGTATTATCAGTGTATTATCAGTATATATCAGTGTATTATCAGTATATTATCAGTATATATCAGTGTATCAGTATATTATCAGTATATATCAGTGTATCAGTATATTATCAGTATATTATCAGTATATTATCAGTGTATTATCAGTGTATTATCAGTGTATTATCAGTGTATTATCAGTGTATTATCAGTGTATTATCAGTGTATTATCAGTATATTATCAGTATATTATCAGTGTATCAGTATATATTCAGTGTATTATCAGTGTATTATCAGTATATTATCAGTGTATTATCAGTGTATTATCAGTATATTATCAGTGTATTATCAGTGTATTATCAGTGTATTATCAGTGTATTATCAGTATATTATCAGTGTATTATCAGTGTATTATCAGTGTATTATCAGTATATTATCAGTGTATTATCAGTGTATTATCAGTATATTATCAGTATATTATCAGTGTATTAACAGTATATTATCAGTGTATTATCAGTGTATTATCAGTGTATTATCAGTGTATTATCAGTGTATTATCAGTGTATTATCAGTATATTATCAGTATATTATCAGTGTATTATCAGTGTATTATCAGTGTATTATCAGTGTATCATCAGTGTATCATCAGTGTATCATCAGTGTATCATCAGTGTATCATCAGTGTGTTATCAGTGTATTATCAGTGTATTATCAGTATATTATCAGTGTATTATCAGTATATTATCAGTGTATTATCAGTATATTATCAGTATATTATCAGTATATTATCAGTATATTATCAGTGTATTATCAGTATATTATCAGTATATTATCAGTGTATTATCAGTGTATTATCAGTGTATTATCAGTATATTACCAGTGTATTATCAGTGTATTATCAGTGTATTATCAGTGTATTATCAGTGTATTATCAGTATATTATCAGTATATTATCAGTGTATTATCAGTGTATTATCAGTGTATTATCAGTATATTATCAGTGTATTATCAGTGTATTATCAGTGTATTATCAGTATATTATCAGTGTATTATCAGTGTATTATCAGTGTATTATCAGTGTATTATCAGTATATTATCAGTGTATTATCAGTGTATTATCAGTGTATTATCAGTGTATTATCAGTGTATTATCAGTATATTATCAGTGTATTATCAGTGTATTATCAGTGTATTATCAGTGTATTATCAGTGTATTATCAGTATATTATCAGTGTATTATCAGTGTATTATCAGTGTATTATCAGTGTATTATCAGTGTATTGTCAGTATATTATCAGTGTATTATCAGTATATTATCAGTATATTATCAGTATATATCAGTGTATTATCAGTATATATCAGTGTATCAGTATATTATCAGTATATTATCAGTGTATTATCAGTGTATTATCAGTGTATTATCAGTATATTATCAGTGTATTATCAGTGTATTATCAGTATATTATCAGTGTATTATCAGTGTATTATCAGTATATTATCAGTGTATTATCAGTATATTATCAGTGTATTATCAGTGTATTATCAGTGTATTATCAGTGTATTTATCAGTATATTATCAGTATATTATCAGTGTATTATCAGTGTATTATCAGTATATTATCAGTGTATTATCAGTATATTATCAGTGTATTATCAGTGTATTATCAGTATATTATCAGTATATCATCAGTATATCATCAGTGTATTATCAGTGTATTATCAGTGTATTATCAGTGTATTATCAGTGTATTATCAGTATATTATCAGTATATTATCAGTATATTATCAGTGTATTATCAGTGTATTATCAGTATATTATCAGTGTATTATCAGTATATTATCAGTGTATTATCAGTGTATTATCAGTGTATTATCAGTATATTATCAGTGTATTATCAGTGTATTATCAGTGTATTATCAGTATATTATCAGTGTATTATCAGTATATTATCAGTGTATTATCAGTGTATTATCAGTGTATTATCAGTGTATTATCAGTATATTATCAGTGTATTATCAGTATATTATCAGTGTATTTTCAGTGTATTATCAGTGTATTATCAGTGTATTATCAGTATATTATCAGTGTATTATCAGTATATATCAGTATATTATCAGTGTATTATCAGTGTATTATCAGTGTATTATCAGTATATTATCAGTGTATTATCAGTGTATTATCAGTATATATCAGTATATTATCAGTGTATTATCAGTATATTATCAGTGTATTATCAGTATATTATCAGTATATTATCAGTATATATCAGTGTATTATCAGTATATTATCAGTATATATCAGTGTATTATCAGTGTATTATCAGTGTATTATCAGTATATTATCAGTGTATTATCAGTATATATCAGTATATTATCAGTATATATCAGTGTATTATCAGTGTATTATCAGTATATTATCAGTGTATTATCAGTATATTATCAGTATATTATCAGTATATATCAGTGTGTTATCAGTGTATTATCAGTATATATCAGTGTATTATCAGTGTATTATCAGTATATTATCAGTGTATTATCAGTGTATTATCAGTGTATTATCAGTATATTATCAGTGTATTATCAGTGTATTATCAGTGTATTATCAGTATATTATCAGTGTATTATCAGTGTATTATCAGTGTATTATCAGTGTATTATCAGTGTATTATCAGTGTATTATCAGTATATTATCAGTATATTATCAGTGTATTATCAGTATATTATCAGTGTATTATCAGTGTATTATCAGTATATTATCAGTATATTATCAGTGTATTATCAGTGTATTATCAGTGTATTATCAGTGTATTATCAGTATATTATCAGTATATTATCAGTGTTATTATCAGTATATTATCAGTATATTATCAGTGTATTATCAGTGTATTATCAGTGTATTATCAGTATATTATCAGTATATTATCAGTGTATTATCAGTGTATT
Source organism: Rhinoderma darwinii (assembly GCF_050947455.1). Lineage (NCBI taxonomy): Eukaryota > Metazoa > Chordata > Amphibia > Anura > Rhinodermatidae > Rhinoderma > Rhinoderma darwinii. Next base: position 126,534 of record NW_027463847.1, read on the forward strand.
ATCAGTGTATTATCAGTGTATTATCAGTATATTATCAGTGTATTATCAGTGTATTATCAGTGTATTATCAGTGTATTATCAGTGTATTATCAGTGTATTATCAGTATATTATCAGTATATTATCAGTGTATTATCAGTATATTATCAGTGTATTATCAGTGTATTATCAGTATATTATCAGTGTATTATCAGTGTATTATCAGTGTATTATCAGTGTATTATCAGTGTATTATCAGTATATTATCAGTATATTATCAGTGTATTATCAGTATATTATCAGTATATTATCAGTGTATTATCAGTGTATTATCAGTGTATTATCAGTATATTATCAGTATATTATCAGCGTATTATCAGCGTATTATCAGCGTATTATCAGCGTATTATCAGTGTATTATCAGTATATTATCAGTATATTATCAGTATATTATCAGTGTATTATCAGTATATTATCAGTGTATTATCAGTGTATTATCAGTGTATTATCAGTGTATTATCAGTATATTATCAGTATATTATCAGTGGTATTATCAGTATATTATCAGTATATTATCAGTGTATTATCAGTGTATTATCAGTGTATTATCAGTGTATTATCAGTATATTATCAGTATATTATCAGTGTATTATCAGTGTATTATCAGCGTATTATCAGCGTATTATCAGTGTATTATCAGTATATTATCAGTATATTATCAGTATATTATCAGTGTATTATCAGTATATTATCAGTATATTATCAGTGTATTATCAGTATATATCAGTATATTATCAGTATATTATCAGTGTATTATCAGTGTATTATCAGTATATTATCAGTGTATTATCAGTGTATTATCAGTATATTATCAGTGTATTATCAGCGTATTATCAGCGTATTATCAGCGTATTATCAGTGTATTATCAGTGTATTATCAGTATATTATCAGTGTATTATCAGCATATTATCAGTGTATTATCAGTGTATTATCAGTATATTATCAGTATATTATCAGTGTATTATCAGTGTATTATCAGTGTATTATCAGTGTATTATCAGTGTATTATCAGTGTATTATCAGTGTATTATCAGTATATTATCAGTGTATTATCAGTGTATTATCAGTGTATTATCAGTATATTATCAGTGTATTATCAGTGTATTATCAGTGTATTATCAGTGTATTATCAGATATTATCAGTATATTATCAGTATATTATCAGGTATTATCAGTGTATTATCAGTATATTATCAGTATATTATCAGTATATTATCAGTGTATTATCAGTATATTATCAGTATATTATCAGTATATTATCAGTATATATCAGTATATTATCAGTGTATTATCAGTGTATTATCAGTGTATTATCAGTATATTATCAGTGTATTATCAGTATATTATCAGTATATTATCAGTGTATTATCAGTATATTATCAGTGTATTATCAGTGTATTATCAGTATATTATCAGTGTATTATCAGTATATTATCAGTATATTATCAGTATATTATCAGTGTATTATCAGTGTATTATCAGTATATTATCAGTGTATTATCAGTATATTATCAGTATATATCAGTGTATTATCAGTATATTATCAGTGTATTATCAGTGTATTATCAGTGTATTATCAGTGTATTATCAGTGTATTATCAGTGTATTATCAGTATATATCAGTGTATTATCAGTATATTATCAGTATATATCAGTGTATCAGTATATTATCAGTATATATCAGTGTATCAGTATATTATCAGTATATTATCAGTATATTATCAGTGTATTATCAGTGTATTATCAGTGTATTATCAGTGTATTATCAGTGTATTATCAGTGTATTATCAGTGTATTATCAGTATATTATCAGTATATTATCAGTGTATCAGTATATATCAGTGTATTATCAGTGTATTATCAGTATATTATCAGTGTATTATCAGTGTATTATCAGTATATTATCAGTGTATTATCAGTGTATTATCAGTGTATTATCAGTGTATTATCATGATATTATCAGTGTATTTATCAGTGTATTATCAGTGTATTATCTGTGTATTATCAGTATATTATCAGTGTATTATCAGTATATTATCAGTATATTATCAGTATATTATCAGTATATTATCAGTATATTATCAGTGTATTATCAGTGTATTATCAGTGTATTATCAGTGTATTAATCAGTGTATTATCAGTGTATTATCAGTGTATTATCAGTGTATTATCAGTATATTATCAGTATATTATCAGTGTATTATCAGTGTATTATCAGTGTATCATCAGTGTATCATCAGTGTATCATCAGTGTATCATCAGTGTTCAGTGATCATCAGTGTATCACAGTGTGTTATCAGTGTATTATCAGTGTATTATCAGTATATTATCAGTGTATTATCAGTATATTATCAGTGTATTATCAGTATATTATCAGTATATTATCAGTATATTATCAGTATATTATCAGTGTATTATCAGTATATTATCAGTATATTATCAGTGTATTATCAGTGTATTATCAGTGTATTATCAGTATATTACCAGTGTATTATCAGTGTATTATCAGTGTATTATCAGTGTATTATCAGTGTATTATCAGTGTATTATCAGTATATTATCAGTATATTATCAGTGTATTATCAGTGTATTATCAGTGTATTATCAGTGTATTATCAGTGTATTATCAGTGTATTATCAGTGTATTATCAGTGTATTATCAGTATATTATCAGTGTATTATCAGTGTATTATCAGTGTATTATCAGTGTATTATCAGTGTATTGTCAGTATATTATCAGTGTATTATCAGTATATTATCAGTATATTATCAGTATATAATCAGTGTATTATCAGTATATATAGTGTTCAGTACATATATTATCAGTATATTATCAGTGTATTATCAGTGTATTATCAGTGTATTATCAGTATATTATCAGTGTATTATCAGTGATTATCAGTGTATTATCAGTGTATTATCAGTGTATTATCAGTTATATTATCAGTGTATTATCAGTATATTATCAGTGTATTATCAGTGTATTATCAGTATATTATCAGTGTATTATCAGTGTTATTATCAGTATATTATCAGTATATTATCAGTGTATTATCAGTGTATTATCAGTATATT